>NC_063197.1:11327764-11335264 GCF_017589495.1 Alosa alosa
CTCACTTCAATGGACTGCAGCTGTATTTGACCTCCAAAAAAAAATGTTGAAGCTCTTGCCAACTCAAAAGAATGTCAGGCCAAAAGTGTTCTGCTTTTTTTTGAGGCTGCATTTTATTGCATTTCCTTGTCTGTGTAACAGGTGAATTGTCAATTCTGTGTGAAGACAAACAAAAACACAGAGCTTTACAGTTTTTCAGTGTTTCGCTTTTGCTGACATGCAATCTTTCCCTAGTGTAACCCAAAAAATCTAAACATAATGGAACAAATGTGTGCCTGAAGATGACTTGTGTGTGTGTGTGTGTGTGTGTGTGTGTGTGTGTGTGTGTGTGTGTGTGTGTGGTATGTGTGCGCTTTGTGAGTGTGTTTGTGCATGTGGTGGTAAAAAATGCAAGGGAAGACAGTAAATCAGTCTCTCTGTGGTCTGGAATGCCTTGCGTGTGAGAGCACGTTCACGCTGTGTTATGAAAGACCCTTTAAAAAAGACTCCATCGCCACTCCAAACTCTATGCCTCACAGCCTCCAGCAGCAGCAGAGCCTGCTCTGACCTCAGACAGACGAGAATCATTCACAGAAAACCCCTCACACACACACACACACACACACACACACACACACACAGTCATTTAATTAAGTCCTTAACACGTGGTAAATAATATAACACTTTTACAGCGTAGCGAATCAAAGTCTGGTCTCTCATCTTTTTTTATTGAGGTTCACTCTCCACGGTAGATCAGAGCAAGTTATAAAACGTACTTATGAGCAGAGTTAATCAAAGTTGTGTTGCTGCACTGAGTCTTTTTACAATTCCGTTTCAATTCTGCTTAGCTTCAGATGTATGTGAAGTGAAAAGTCTGGCTTCCCGTTTGGCATTTCTTTGTGAGGGATAGTCGTTTGTTGTTGTTGTTTTAATAACTGCGAGCGGCATTTTGATCTACTCAGCCAGAAGGCTTACTGGCACGCAGTGCTGGGGCCTCCTCTGTTGTGGCTTGACTAAAGCCGAGCTCTGCTGTGTGAAGAAGGTGCGTGCCGACGGCAGCCCGCCTCCGGCCACGGGCGGCCGACTGCTGTACTCCAACTCCAAGCCCCGGCTGGAAGACGTTTACTTTACATCCTATGAAAGCATGGCGCGAGCTTAATGTGTTGTGTTTTTTTCCCCCTACTCCTTCAACTCTTTGCAATATAAGGTTCTCAGTTCTTACTTTGCGTTGCTTTTCAACGCCTAAGTCAGAAGAACCAATGAAGCAAAACAGAATCTAAATCCAGTGAACCTAAACAAACCTTATGCAATTCTCAAGCCATGTGATTTTGGCCCCCTTTTGCGATAAATACCCTGGCTTTAACTGCTGAAACTGGAATGTAGTAGCAGACTCTGACACTGTCTCTGTGGTAATGATACAGTAGATTGAAGTTGACTTCCCTCTGTCCTTGCCCTGAGAGTCTCTGTACTTTTTTGTTTTATGAAGTGAAAATATTTTTTCCGGCAGTCTGTAATTTGGAGGGGTTGTAGCACTGGTTGCGTGAAATGTGTTTCCTTAAGGAAAGTAGAATGTGTCATTAACATGTTTTGGGGTTTGTCTGCGAGAGTGGCAGACCTGGTATCAAAACAGTATTTTAACAGAGCTCGTGCATGTCACAGCAAGGCCCAGACTCCTGCACTAATGCAGTTAGGATATGAAGACCCGGTGTCAACCTCAATTCGTCAGGAATGTACATATTACACTGAAGACACATATCCATCTAAAATTGTTTTTCCAAACATATAAGATGTTTTTTTTCTTCTTATATGTTTCCTAACATTCTAAAACTCTGTGATTTTGTGTGTGTGTGTGTACGTGTGTGTGTGTGTGTGTGTGTGTGTGTGTGTGTGTGTTTTGTCCTCTCTCAAACATAGTTCATTCCAAAAACACTAGCACTTCTGTGGCTCTCCGTGTCATGTTTGCCACATACCTGAATCTCCCTCCTCCCCTCCCCTCCTCACTCCACCTCCCACTCACAGCCTGCCTGTTCATGGTGTGTTCAGTCACTCTGTACACACACACAGCCAGAGGTGCAGTGGAGGTGTGTGTGTGTGTGTGTTAGAGAGAGCCATGTTTTTCGCTCAGCATTCGCCGTGTGATGCCGGCTATTTTGGAACGCGCACACATTCGCCTTAATCCCACATTTCCAGGGAAAGGGAATGCCGCCCGCACAGCAGGAGGTGGCCAGCCGAGGTGTGCCAAGCGCCTGCAGTGTGTGTGTGTGTGTGTGTGTGTGTGTGTGTGTGTGTGTGTGTGTACACAGTGTATGATTAAATGTTTGTGTTTCGGGTCAGAGAGGAGAGTGAGAACCCAGAACAGGGAAGGGGAAGGAGAAAAGCAAACCTTGTGGAAGTCCTTCAGGGCAAGCCCTGCAGACAGGGCGAGTGAGGCCTGGGAGCACTGAGGGCTTGGGCTTTTTCATACTGCTCTAATTGCACACTTGTGTTTTGGGGTGTTTTTGTGTCACCATTGTTTTGGAGTCGTGTTTACGAAAGTGTGCGCAGATTATGGGACTGTGTAATCACAGCGAGGGACTCTATAATCACAGCAGATATTTTGATGCTCGCATTGAAGTTTTTGTGGTTCCTTTATATTTTTTTTCCCATGGCAGGAGGAGAAGGTGTGGTGGCGTGTGTATGTGGTTGTGTGTGTGTGTGTGTGTGCGAGAGTCTGAGTGTGTAACAATGTACAACTCAAAGTATACTTTAGTGTTAGTGCAGCCATTAGTGCAGCCAATACTGAACAGAGAACAGTGCTGCAGATATCATTTTAAACTCTCAGATAAACAAGGACAACTGACACAACATTCATGGTTTCATGACACAAGGTCGAACGGCTTCATCTAAATCACGGAGACGCACAGAGACCTGCAGGTCAAAGCACACCATGATCCCCATTGGCTTTGTGTGCAGGCTGGAGAGGATCCTGACCCCTCCAGGCCCTTCAGATCTGTCTCTCTCTCCGTTTCTGTGATTTAGACCTGGTCAAAGACGGGTGCAGGTGATGGTGGATCACGATGGGCTGATTATGGCTATGGTCACTCAGTGTGTGTGCTTGTGGACTGGTCAGAGTTGTGGCTGGTGCTGATCTTTGCTACCGCGTCCACTGCCATGTCCCCCTGCTCTGTGTGCCCCATCCTGAGTGACCGCATGTGTCTCTCTTTGCAGCACTCATAGAAAATGCCCACAGGGAGGCGAGCAGCGCGCTCAGGGCTCAGCTCAACACCATCACCGTCTCCAAGAAGCGCAACTGGCTGCAGCAGAGCTCGGCCGGCCCCTGTCCAGCCGAGGAGCTAGGCCCGGGGTCAGAGGAGTACCACCCAGCCCAGCAGCACCACCACCATCACCACCAGCAGCATCTCATCTCTTCTCCTCCGCCGGCCTCGGGCATCTCGCCTGAGGGCCAGCCTCGGCCGGCTCCCTTTCCCCGGCCGGCCCTCCGCCTCCCGCTGCCCCTGGTCACCATCACCCACGGCCACTCGCACGCGCGGGTCTCACCACAGCCGCCCCGCCAGAACGCGGTGGACGCGGCCGAGGAGGAGAACGATGCTGACGACGAGGGCGAGATCTGGTACAACCCCATCCCCGAGGACGACGAGCCCGAGCCGCCCAAGCCGCTGCCCCTGACCTCGCGTGGCGCGACCACCGTCGTCTCCTCCCGGCACCAGGGCCCGGTCTCTGTCGCGCCCGAGGCGTCTCAGCACCCCTATCCCCTCAGGCGGCCGAGCGGGGAGGCCGCAGGAGACGGCGTGGCTGGGCCGTCGTCGCTGTTGTCCGTGGAGACGGCTCACACGCTCCATCCGAATGCAGCACATTCCAGTGAGCCTCTGCTGCAGCTGCACAGGCAGATATTCACGTGCAAACCCCAGGAGGAGAGCCTCAGTCCGAGGCCAGCAGCAGCGGCAGGTACGTCCCTCTCTCTCTCTCTCTCGCTTTCTTCCTATTGCTCTCTCTCTAACAGTTCCACGGCTAAACAAATAACTTTCTTTCTTTCTTTCTTTCTTTCTCTCACTTCTTTTTTCTTTGTTCCACGTCCTCCTCCTAATTGCTGTGGCTGTATTTTTCTCCTCCTCTTTGCTATTGCCGTGTTGGCTGCCAAGTTCTGTCAATCAATCTGTCTGGCAAAATATTTGTGGCTGTTTACATACCACTCAACATCGTAATTGCTCATCATTATTGTGAAGAATCTCGACAGCTGACTTCCCATTTTCTCGTATGTGCGCGGAATGGACTTGCTTCTGCCGACATGCTCAAATACCAAACATCAAATGCTGCCAGCTGGTTAATTATTTTAATTTGCACTCTCTCGCGACGACGGACCAAAACAGTTCGCTCAAATCCCATGAGAGCGTATTTCAGACATGTCGGCTCACCAGTTAAACCGGTGCAGCCTTTTGAGTCCACATTTTCAGGCAAGGATAGAGAAGAATATAGAAGCCTAATGACTTTTCCTCATGACTGGGCCTGGGAGGCTCCCCCCTTTTTTTTTGTTTTGCTCATAGACATGAAGCATAGAATCTTCCATGATGGTGTGCTTCACCTGAAAACAAAGGTGTCACGCAGAGGCTAACCGCAGCTAGTGCTCGCTCGTTTCACCTGGCGCTTAGCGCTGTCAGTGTTTGCTTTCATTTGCATTCCGCTCTGATGTGGCAAAGAGTTTTTGTTTGCCGCGACAAGAGCGAACCTATAATCATGTCTCAAAGAAGCCCTGAACCAAAGACATGGACTGCATCTCTGGGTTGAGTAACCTCAGTGTAGTTGCCCTGAGTGGCGTTGAACAGTCCCGGTCTGTCTTTGTCAGTGTCACACCATCCTGACAGGCCATAGCAACCGCCTATGGAAATTGGAATGTATACTTTCCATACATTTTTAAGGGTTCGGAAGGTGTTAGACCAGCAACAGTTATCCCCACCACACCGACATTTCAGGCAGTCAGCACTTGTGAAAAGAAATGCTTATGTGTGTGTGTGTGTGTGTGTGTGTGTGTGTGTGTGTAAATTCATTGGGACTGTTAAATTCCTGGAACTCATTGTAGCATTGGTCTCAATCCCTAGTTCCCCCCTCATTTTACACATCCTGCCCTAATTGGTATTTTTTGGGGAAGTGGGTCAGTCTTCTAACTGGGCTTTTCTTGACCCTTGCTCTAATGACCCTCATTCTCTCCATATAAGAAAAGAGCTTATGAAAATCACATCAGGCTTTTTATATTAATTCAGATTTGATATTTCCTTCCTCCAGTTTTGTACGCTTTTAACATCCACCCCTGGGCCAATAAACCTTTACCGAGCACATGCTATTTCACTTTATGCTCCTATAGGCAAGCGAAAAAGCCACGACCAATTTATAATTTTCCTCTAATAATACCTATGGAAATACAGTCATGCCTAGCCAAGCAGTTTTTCCCACATACTCAGAGATGATGGGCGAGTGGAATAACTCCTGCCGGACTCTTTCCAAAGACTTTGCATTGAATCAGCACTCTTCAAGATTGTCTCCATACAGCCCACTGCTTTCTAATTGACATGGGGTTGATTGACATGGGTGCAAATAGAAGTTGCAGAGCTAGCCGAGGGGGGCTGTTAGGAAAGGGTGTGGGGGGGGGGGGTAGGGGGGGGTCACGCACCCCTCTCTCTCCCCAGAGGGCTTCACTCTCAAAGCCTTAACAAGGATGGATTTGGGCCAGTAGCATGAAAGGCTAACTAAGGTGGACCTTTGAGACACAAGTCTAATATACTGTTTTTGTGCTGTACATTGCTTCTTAAAAGCATTCCAGCTGCAAAATATGTGAATTTCAAAATCTGATGATTTTCTGTCATTATTGCTTCATGCTCGGCATGTGTGTATGGGTGGTGTCAGTATAGGCTGGCGCTATGTGCGTGTTTGGGGTGTTTGTGGGTGTTTGTGTGAGTGACGGACGGCTCTGTTGGCCGGGGGCCTCCGCCCAAGCCGCTGCAGTTAATGAGAGTCTTCAGGCCAGTGTCAGTGTGGAATCTGCAGGTCATGTGACTGCGCTCGGGAGTCCTTTTGTGATCCCCCCAGTCAGACCTGCTCTGAATGGGGCCGAGTGTTCCGCTCCGGAACTCCCTGCCTGCGCGCTGTTGACTTTGCTCTTGGACTCCTGTGGGCTGTTTTTGACGCCTTCCCCCCAGCCCAGCAGTGCGGTGTTTCAGGCTAACAGTAGGCCCCCCTCTGCTTCTCTCTTACTGGGACATCAAAGAGAAGTGGGAGTAAGGGTGTGGGAGAGGGCAGTCTCACACTTGCCTCTTTTTCTTGGTCTCTCCTATTATCTTGTTCTCTATCGTTCTCTCCCTCTCTCCCTCTCTCTCTCTCTCTCTCTCTCTCTCTCTCTCTCTCTCTCTCTCTCTTCTCATTCTCTTTCCCTCCCTCTGTCTCCCCCCCCCCCCTCTGTTGCTTGTGTCATGTGTGTGTGTGTTGTTGAGTGAAGCCATTAAGTCAATTCTTTTTCTGTCACTGAGGGCGATGCGGCGTGATTGACGTGGCCAAGTCCTCTCTAAACTGGTTAAGATGGTCCATAATCCCTTGGGATGTAATCGGAGTTGACGCCGTCTCTTAATGTGACTTTGTCACGGCAGGGGAAAAGGTAGCTCCTGCTGGAGGACAAAGCAGAGGACGCGACTCAAGCCTAATGGCTTCTCCAGAAATTACTTCTCTGTGAATGAGTGAGAGTGTGTGTGTGTGATCACACATGCATGTGTGTGCTCTAGCATGTGTAGGTTGTGTGTAAGTGTGTGTGTTTGAGTCAGGTTACCTGCCAGCCAGTATGTCATTTGCCCCATATTACATTTCAAGCGGAGGTGGTTTCTATAGTATGACTGTCATTTGTGCTCTGCTCGGTTCTTTGTGTTGAGACGTGCTCAGTGTGCGTTTAGCATGCATTACAACCACGGACCTTAGGGCCAGGTAGCTGCTGCTGCTGGCCGCAGTGAAACAGCAGGGCCAGGCACTCGCCCTCCTCCAGCCGCAGCAGGGCTAGATAAACAGGCTTTGGCCCACCGCCACCAAGCTCCCGGCAGCCCGGAGGCCCCCCTCTGCGTGGCTAGCCTAGCCTGCATTAGCGTTAGCGCTGGGGCTAAAGGTGCGGGTTACGGTGGTAACGGGATCTTGTTACCTGGGCTCCTCGGGTCCTGTGAGAGGGTTCCACCGTGCTGAATGATTTAAAGACAGGGGGTTCACCGGAGACTGCTGAGGCTGGGTTTCCGTGGCAGACGGGGGCCATTCACCAGGCTGTTTTCACAAGGCACTCCAGGCTGTTGTGTGTGGCCGCCGGTGTTTGGTCTCGATCATGTCCAGATTAATGGTTGCGTAATTCGGAAGAGACTCAAAAGAAGTTGGCTCAGATCCTCCGGAGAAACAAAGAGGAGGTCTCTCTCTCCCCCTATCCCTTTTGCTCTATCTCTCATACACTTCCTCTCTTTCTCACTTCCTCTCTCCCATCTCTCTCTTTTTTTCTTCTCTCTCCCC
>NC_063197.1:11337764-11522764 GCF_017589495.1 Alosa alosa
CCGAGAGGGCAGGAAGGTGGGGGGGGTGCAGAGTTGGGTGGCAGGCAGGCAGTCAGCAGTCGGGAGACTTTAATAGGAAATCGTTTCTGGCGTTTCTTCCACTCGTCCAGTTGTGTAATGGTAACAAATGTGTCATGTCATACCTCATCAAAGGCACCTTTGCAGAGCTCTTTACCTCTGGACATAAAACACCTCTGTTTTCATTAAGAGGATTAAGGATGGTGATGTGCTGGGAATGAAAGGATGACTATACTCTGGCCTTTACAATCTCCCAAACCATCACCACAACATGATATTGGATACCCTCCCCATCCTGTGTGGATCACTGATTAGAGTAGATGAAACGACTGTGTAAAAGTCCGATAAGTTTTCCTCTCTGCATGTGTGACGGGGCAGTGTGTGAACAGAAGGGGTGTAGGGGGGGCGGTGGGTTTGGGCACAGGCTTTCAGCGGGTAAGCAGTGGGGTGCTTCTCTCCCTGGACAAATTACGCCGTAATCAGCTAATCTGAGACTGTGCCATGCCCCCCCCCCATCCTTTGCCACACACACACACACACACACACACACACACACAAACAGAGACTTTCTCCCTCTCTATCTTTCTTTCTGTCTCTCTCCCTCTTTCTCTCTGTCTCTCTATCTCTTGGTTTTTCTCTCTCACTCTATTTCATGTACAGACACGTACACACATACACAAACACACACACACACAACACACAACAAACAACACACACACACACACACACACTGTGTGTCCCCACCCCTGTTCGCTGCAGCGGCGATGGATTACTTTAGCCTGCTGAACCTCAGGCGGGGACAAAAGGTGGAGGAGGTGGGGGTGGGGGTAGGTGGGTGAGGGGCAGGTTTGTTATGAGGGAAATGAATATGGCCTCTGTGCCAGCGGCGTATGGATCCGGCCGGGGTTATCTAAAGGCCAGTGACTCAGGGAGAACCTTCTGGAAGAGTGCAGGCATCCGTCCATCATGCCGCTTGACTAGTTCATCTCCGGGGCCGAGCGGACTCTTAATGGATTTGCTGAGATCCCCCTCAAATCTCTTTTAACCTTTGAGGCTGCGCCGCCACGGACGTGTGACATCCGCCCTTGTGCCAGGTAGAATGACTTGTGCCGTGAAAAGGAGGCTAATGCCGCTTTTTTTGGTTTGTTTTCATTTCCCCTCGCTCCCGACTGGTGGGAGAATAATGGATTTTCCCAGTGTTTTGGAGGGGAGCCACAGAAGTGGTGTGGCAAGAGCGAGAGAGAGAGAGAGAGAGAAAGAATGAAAGAGAAAGGGAGGAAAGAGAGAAAGAGAACAGGCGGGATTTCCACCGAGGCTCGCAGCCACATTCCTAATTAAATCTGCCCATAATTGACCAGGAGTTGTCCCATTCTTGAAAGTTATAAAAGACATTATGAGGGTCCTCTCAGCAGGGAAACCCAGCCCGTTTACAAGCTGTTGGAACCATAAAAAGGCAGTCAGTTCAGGTTAGTCAATTTGACAGAGCTGCACCTGCACTGGTCTCTTGCGCTGCACTTGTGTTGTTTTGTTTTGGTGATCTTCTGGTTTGTCTCAAACTAGTTTTAAACCTTGATATAAAAGCTTCAAGGTAATTTTGATAGTAAACTAACTTGTAATGAGAAGAACTGTGCGCATTCCCTAGCGCTAGCCTTCCCATCTACTAAGAACCACCCGAAGAATCACAGATTGCTTTATTCAATTTTTCAATTCAAAATATTACACGTCTCATGGTGCTTTACACAGTGTTAAAACATTCAGAGAGAGCCCTTGAGTAACAGGGGCGTGGAAAAACTCCCTAGAGTTGGAGATACATAAAGGAAGAAACCTCGAGCAGATCCACGACTCAAGGGCCTGACTCATTTGCCTAGGGTCAGTTACAGGGCAGTAAGGTCTGTATGGTGTTTAAAGCCACCTGTGGTATATGTTACAAAGAGGTAGGATGGTTACATATCCAGTATGATAATGCATGAATCCTATTTAGTGTCAGAAAGTTCAAATAGTCCAGTGTAGGGAATTAATTGTCCATAGGGATTAGGAGTTGTCGTAGGACAAGTAGTGGGTCACTAGGCTGCGCGGGCCAGGAGTCCGGGTAAGGGGACAGCAACAGGCGATGGTAGGGCAGTCATAGGGATGGGACTTCAGGTGCCATGAGGGCCAAACACAAGGATGGCTGATGACTGGTAATGGTTTACCTCACAAGTGAGGTAAGGGGGAAGAAAGAGAGATATTGAGTGAGTTAGTATTATTATAAGTCATGATGGTTAGTATATCAGTGGTACTATATAGTGTTATACTAAAGAGAGAAAAGGCGAGAGAGAAGGGGAGAAGAGGGAGTTGAACGGCAAGACAGAGAGAAGAGGTAGGAGGGAGAGTTGAGAGAGAGAGAGGGAGGGGGAGTTCATGGCAATTGTGCAACTGTTGTTTGTATTAAACCTGTAATATTACCTTGTCAGTTGACATAGTACTTCGAAGATTATCTTTGCCGGTCTGTAAACAAATCCACATGTACTGAGTCCAGGGGGAAGGGTGCTAGCCATGAGTGGTATTTACAATATTTGTGTGAAATACAAATACTCTGCGGTTACTCTGCTATAGGGGGAGCCCAGTGGCAAAAAAAAACCCAGAAACTGCATTGGTTACCTTAAGAACTTTTTGAGTCTTTGTCTTTCTGAAGAATTTCTCATTTGTTCAATATGATGTCCTTTGTCTGTTTCCTTCTCACCTACAGATATGGACATGTCCAATGCTGGCTTCTCCGCCCCCTCGAGTCCCAACCCCGCTAAGAAAGGGAGCTCACTCAACTGGTCCTTCCCCGACAGGATCAAGTCACCGCGGACGGTGCGGAAGCTCTCCATGAAGATGAAGAAGCTTCCAGAACTCAGCCGTAAGCTTAGTGTAAAAGGGACCAGCAGCAGCAGCAACAACAACGCCAGCAGCCAATCGGAATCAAGGGCACACTCTCCGAAAACCAATGGAGGGACAGAGTCGGGTCAAGTGCCGTCCAGGGTCTCCCCGGGCGTTGGCCAATCGGGAGGGGTCTTCACCAGTGGGAACGTCATCTCCCGCTACCACCTGGACAGCAGTGTGTCCACTCAGCCCAGCAAGAAGAAGAGCAGTGGGGGCTCCAAGTCAGCCAGCAAGGGTGGCTACCTGAGCGACGGGGACTCGCCGGAACTGGTGGCCAAGTCCGGCAAGCATGGCTCCGGCACAGATGGGAAAAACGGGAAGGCCAAGGAGAGAGAGGCGAACGGGAATGGCTCTGGAGGTGGCAGCAGTGGCGGAGGAGTTGGAGGAGGAGGTGGCGGCGTCGTGGGAGGAGGCGTCAGCCCGAAGCTCCACGGTAGCGAGCTGGACATCGACGCCTTCCGGCCGTACAGCTTTGCCGAGCAGCCCAAGTGCGCCACCTACCTGTCGGGCCTGATGAGCGTGCACTTCTACGGCGCCGAGGACCTGAAGCCGCCGCGCGTGGACTCGCGCGACGTCTACTGCGCCATCCAGGTGGACTCGGTCAACAAGGCGCGCACGGCCCTCCTCACCTGCCGCACGGCCTTCCTGGACATGGACCACACGTTCAACATCGAGCTGGAGAACGCGCAGCACCTCAAGCTGGTGGTGTTCAGCTGGGAGGCGACGCCGCGGCGCCACCGCGTCTGCTGCCACGGCACGGTGGCGCTGCCCGCTCTCTTCCGCGTCACGCGCACCCACCAGCTGGCCGTGCGGCTGGAGCCGCGCGGCATGATCTACGTCAAGCTGGGCCTCATCGAGCAGTGGCAGAACTCGCTGGACGGCGTGGGTGGCGGAGTGGGGGCCGACGGCGAGCGAGAGCCCCAGGTTTTCGGCATGGAGGCCTGGAGGGTGGTCGAGAGGGAAGCGGCCGGACTCATGGTCCCGCTGCTCATCCACAAGTGCATCACGGAGATCGAGAGGAGAGGCTGCCAGGTGAGAGATCCACTCGCTGTGATCTTTTTTTGTCATTTGTAATGACAGGCTTTTCTGGTCACTGCTTTTCTGGATAAAGTTCCCTGTTGTTTTTGGTGTTAGTGTGTAAGTTTATGTCCATGTATGTGTGTTTTAGGTGTGTGTGTGTGTGTGTGTGTGTGTGTGTGTGTGTGTGTTTGTGGATTCCTGTGTGTCTGCATGACCACCTCTCTTGTGCTGAGTAAGGGGGACCCTCACTCTTGTTTGTTTAGCGCACCACCCCCACCCCTCAACCCCCCTCACCTCCACCTCCGCCCCCCCTGCTCCTCCCCTCCATGTGCCTGTCTGCAGCACCAGTGGCACTGGAGTGAGCCGGCGTCTGCCGTTCCTCCTCATTACCCTCCAGTCTGAGAGGCTCAGGCAGTAAAAGTGTCTGGCTTCTGTCCCCCAGTACCCCCCACCACCCTCCCCATGCCATAGACCCAGCCAGCCAGCCTCCTCCAGCCCCACGGTGGGCCCCCCTCTTTGGGGACATCCATCCCCCGGGGCTTTTCTCCCAGGGTCCATGGGCACAATCATTTTGCGGCGGTGGTGCGATGCCATGGGGTGATTTAATGCTTGTTACCCGGCCCCTGCCCCTGCCCTGCCCCTGCCCCACTTGTCTCAGGGCCAGGGCCCTTCTCCAGGCAGATCTATTTATCAGGGGACTGTGAGGGGTTAGACACGCCGGCATGCGCTCAGCTGGTGCCAGAGAGGCCCTGGGAGGAGAGAGGAGGAGAGAGGAGGAGAGAGGAGGAGCGAGGGGATGGAGAAAAGAAGGAGGAAGAAAAAAGAAACGCTGATTTCAGGATCTTTAGAAAGCGTGTCCTTGATGGAACAATGTTGCCTGGTCTTGTTTTGTTTTACTCTCTCTCTCTCTCTCTCTCTCTCTCTCTCTGTTTCTATCTCTCTCTCACTCTTTGAGATCTGTTTTACTTTCCCTCTGTGCTCCTCTCTCAGCATTAGGATTCCCTGCTGTCCCATGTGTTAGATTCCTCTTTTTAAAGCATTCTTTCCACATCTTCATATTTCTCTCTGTTCTATCTGGCTGCCCCCAATTTCTCCTGAACTCTCCTCTGTTGTGCTATAGTTTCTTATAGTCTGTGCTGTCCATTCCCCCATCATCTTCCTACTGAGTTCCTCTCTCTCTCTCTCTCTCTCTCTCTCTCTCTCTCTCTCTCTCTTCTTTCTCTCTCACTCTCTCTCTCTCTCTCTCTCTCTCTTTCTCTCTTTCTCTTTGTTGTTTTAGTGATGGGGGTTGCTGCTGGCCTCTGTAGGCATGTTCGCTGTGCTGGCCTGCATAGGATTCTGTGTGTGTGTGTGTGTGTGTGTGTGTGTGTGTGTGTGTTAGGGGGGATCTACGGCCGATTAGCGGGGGCATATTTAGGACGTGTCACTGAGGCATGCAGAACAGACACTCAGTATGTCTGGCCCAATAATGTTTCACAGACTCAGAGAAGGAGGCCCGTCTTTCAGAGCTGCTGCTGTCCAGGGGGGTCATGGCAGTTTCTGAACTCCACAGTGCTCTATGGGAGAGATCCCGATACTGTACATGTGTCTGTTTCAAGTTTAAACACAGAGCGCTTGAAGGGAATGCCAAACAAATTAGCTTAGGACATTTGGGGAAAATCCAAGTACCACTCTCGACTGGGTGTTACAACAGAGATGTTGTGAATGATCGCAAATGTTTTGTGACATCAAGATAGGATAACCTGCCAAAACAGGTTGGGAACCCCTACATGAACGCCATCAGTAGATAAAGAATCTCTTTTTTTGAAAGATATCACTGGCATGATGCATCATGCATGTTTCCCAACTTCTGTAAACTAGGACATCAGGTCACGGTCTTAGATGAAATTTAGGGAGATTATGGGAAGAAGCCTTAGTCATATACTTTTCTCTCCCTCATGTACGCATTTTATCATAAGTCATTTTTTTAGTTATCATTACTCATCCAGTGAGGTGATTTTGAAATGTAATGTGAGTCCCTTTGCCTTGAGTGACTCCTGGGTTAGCTTTATCCATCATGTTGCCCTGACCTGGGAGCAGCAGGAGAGGGTCAGGGATCAGAGGTCAGTATTCTTTGACCCCGATGAATTGGTGCAGGTGTTACTTCTTCATGGAGAACCATGGAGCTGGTGTGATTTGGCAGACTGCAAACCGTTGACATTCTTTCACCCTCCCCCATTCTCTCTCTCTCTCTCTCTCTCTCTCTCTCTCTCTCTCTCTCTCTCTCTCTAGTCTTTCTCTCTCCCCCTCTCTTTCTCTCCTCATCTTTCTCTCTCATATTCTCACTCCATCTCTGTCTCACGCACACATGTTCTCACATCTCTTTTTCTTTCTCCTTTCCCCCACATCTCTCTCGTCTCTCTGGGTGACTGGGCAGTGGAGGGCTTTTCAGGGACTCCTGATTCAGCACAGGAAACACTTGGATTGTTTTCTTAGCACATGTGTGCGGCAGCCATTGTTTCCCAGGCTGCTGCTGCTGTGGCTGTGGCTGCTGTGTGCTATTCAACTGTGGCATCGGCACAAGAGATGAGAGGAGATGAGAGGAGATGGGAGGAGAGAAGAGGAGAGGAGAGGAGATGGGAGGAGAGAAGAGGAGACTGTCATCAGTACAAGAGAAGAGAGGAGAGGATTGGAGAAGAGAGGAGGAATGGAGGAGAGGAGAAAAGAAGAGAGTAGAGGAGGAAGGGAGGAGATGGGAAGAGAAGAGAGGGGAGGGAAAGTGATGAGAGAAGAGAAGAAGAGAGGAGAGGAGAAGTGAGGGGAGGTGAGGACAGGACAGGAGCCTCCAGGCAAAGCCCCATACCATCTGCTACTGTTTCAAGCCCTCAAAAACAGAAACGTTATTCCCCCTCAGAGGAAACAGCCTTGTCAGCAATGTTTGCTCACTCTGTGAAAAAAAAAAAAAATAAAACCTAAACCTCTGTAAAGTTCTTTTTAAACATTTATTTTCTAAAGATTGTGTATTATCTCTTTTTAATTGATTTTGTTTTGCTGACTGTCAGGTTGAGGTATTCGGGAGACTCCCAGCACAGATTATGGGTTGTGACTGTGGCCAGTTTCTCAGTTGGTGGAATGTTTGCTTTTTCACCGGAGGAATTTGACCTGATCTGAACACCAACGTTTGTGTAGTTATATATTTGTCACTCCCTGAAAACTCTCACTGTAAGGGGCTCAACAGTGAGGCAGCTGCAGATCACACACACCATGCGACCTCGCTTTCGGATCACAGATAGTCTTTTTTCAAGGTTGAAAATGCATGTACATACTCTCTCTCTCTCTCTCTCTCTCCCTCTCTCTCTCTCTCTCTCTCTCTCTCTCTCTCTCTCTCTCTCTCTCTCTCTCTCTCTCTCTCTTACTCACACACACACACACACACACACCGTCCCACTCTGAGAGAGTAGTCAGGGCCTCTGGTCTCTGGAGTTTGCTGGAGTTCTGTGTGGCTGATTCAGGGCCCTGATGTGTGCAGAGGGAGCACTGGGCTGTGCCCTGAGGCATGAACATCGATAAACACAGGAGAGGGCCCTCTGGGAACGGCCCAGCGCACACACACACACACACACACACACACACACACACACACACACACACACACACACACACACACACTCACACACATATGGAATTGCGTACACACACACACGCACACTCAAGCCACATGCACATATTGGCCTTGATACATAAACACACCCAAGATCCACAAATCCCTCCTCCACACTCACACACACACACACACACACACATGCAGACCCAAATACAAATACACACATGCTAAACCGACTGCATGTACATACATAGCCCCTGGGTTGCCCAAAGTATGTGGGACAAGCCGCTAACATTCCTTTCTATTTTTGCTGGTTGGTGTTGGGAAACCTTAACTTATTAGCCTCGTAGTAGTACACTGTGTCTCCCTTTTACACGAAGAGACCAGTACATGACTAGTGTATTTTCTGAATGAATGTGTGTGTGTGTGTTTGTTATGTAAAGGGACCATATTTATACCCTCAAGCCTGCTTTTGTTTTGCAACACACAGAGGTGCTGGCGGAGGCCCGTGCCACCCACCTGTTGTTCCGTGGCGTTAGTGCCCTTTGGCCACTTCCCAGTGCCAGGTGTACCCACATCCACCCCCTGGCACTGTGGACACACACAGCACAGAGCTGTTTACGTAAAGAACTCATGACTGGGAGCGAAAAAGTAGCCCCCTCTCGCAAACAGCTGACCAAGTACACTTGTGAAATGTCCGGTTCTTTTCTTTCGTTGCTGGAGAAACAGGGCCACCCGCTCCGCACCCGACATTGACACCCGCTCATTTTTTTAGGAAGGAATGTATGCATGTTATCATAATGTGCGCAGGCTTGAAATTCAGTCCATGACCTTGGTGTTGTTTGATGATCACGCTTGTTCAGTTGGCCTACTGCCAGCAGCCATCATGCAGGCTACCTTGGTAGTAAAGGGAACAGGATGTTCCCTTTCATGTGTGTGTGACATACTGAAGCCATTCTGCAATATGTCCTTGTTTACTCTGTGATAATGTTGATGTGTCTGTGATGTTTGCCTGTTTGTTTTAAATTAATTAATTTGTGTGTGTGTGTGTGTGTGTGTGTGTGTGTGTGTGTGTGTGTGTGTGTGTGTTCAGGTGGTGGGCCTGTACCGTCTTTGTGGCTCGGCGGCCGTGAAGAAGGAGCTGCGTGAGGCATTTGAGAGGGACAGCTACAGCGTGGAGCTCTCGGAGAGCGCCTACCCAGACGTCAACGTCATCACAGGTACATACATCTGACACACACACACACACACACACACACACACACACACAAAAACACACCCACTCACACACATACGTACATACATACTAGGGCTGTGCAATCAATCAAATTTTTATTTCGATCTCTATGTTGGCTCCAAACGATCACAAAAACTGAATAATCGAGGAAAAACGATTATTTTGCCACAAATAGTGTTTTCGGAAAGAAATACAATTTCAACTCATACGGCACACTGATTCACGCAGCTACTTTAAGCCCCGCACTCAACACGCCCCTCCCCTGTGTGTACAGACCACTCAAGCAGTTTTGGGTTGTGTGTGTGTGTGTGTGCGTGCTCATGCAATCGGTTCACTAATAGGTAGCATAAAGAACCACGCCGAAATGAAGAATCGTTAATCGTTATTAGTGATTTCAATTTTGACCAAAATAATTGTGATTTGGAATTGTGAACTGGCTCATGTTAAAGGAGCACAACACACACCACATACTTGATAGTACTTGATACTTACCTGGCAGGGGTGATACAATGATCAAGAAGGTTGTTTGCCCAGGGCGAGGCTCGGCCATTGCACATCCGGTCGTGCTGACCCCTGCGAATTCCTCAAATGTGGGAATCTCGACTGCACAATTTCTGGTGGGGCAGCCGTGGCCCACTGGTTAGCACTCTGGACTTGTAACCGGAGGGTTGCCGGTTTGAGCCCCGACCAGTGGGCCGCGGCTGAAGTGCCCTTGAGCAAGGCACCTAACCCCTCACTGCTCCCCGAGCGCCACCGTTGAAGCAGGCAGCTCACTGCGCCGGGATTAGTGTGTGCTTCACCTCACTGTGTGTTCACTGTGTGCTGTATGTGTTTCACTAATTCACCGATTGGGTTAAATGCAGAGACCAACAATTTCCCTCACGGGATCAAAAAGTGTATATATACTTATACTTATACTTATACATGATACAAGCGCAAACATGCTGACACACATGCACACTCTCTCTCTCTCTCAAAAGTATATATACTTATACTTATACATGATACAAGCGCAAACATGCTCACACACACACACACACACATCCTGGCTAATGACAAACAAGTGCAAAACATACCCACACACCACACACCGCATGATACAAGTACAAACAGACAAAAATGCACACTCATCACCATCACTCACACAGAGTGAAACGTGCTTTGAATACCAAAGACACTACTTTTTGTGTATGTGTAGTAGTAGAAGTACAGCTGTGTGTGTGTGTGTGTTTGTGTGTGTGTGTGTGTGTGTGTAATGTGTTGTGCTCAGTATTCTGAATGGCGAGTAACCCTAAAAGCATCCTTTTGAAATACCAGCCTGTGCTCGTTATAGAAACAATGCACTTCCTCTGTCCACCTCAGGGTGCCCGCTGACCTGAATGTTACATGTGCGTTAAATGCTTACTGTCCTTCTATTAAAACTCTTTTCAGTGACCGTCCGCTGTCCTTCTTTCTGAATCACTCCTCTTCCGTTACCCAGGCTCATCCAGGCGACTAATGCCTGGGTCTGTGGGCCTGGACAGTACGTGCCCCAGTCCCACTGCTCCGGATGGCCTTTGTGTGGGGCGAGCACGGCCGTCCTCTGGAGCTCACCTAAATAGCTTTGTCCAGCTGGTGCTATCTGCATTGAATCTCAGCCATGGCTGGAGGGGAAGAGTGTTCCCTCTCTCTCTCGCTTTGCCTGTCTCCCTCTCTCTCTTTCTCTCAACGTCCCCCCTCCCACACACACGCGCACACACACACACACACCACACACACACCACACACCACACACACTGTTGGGTCGAGCTGGGTTTGGATGTGGGTCAATCTTTTCAGCCAGGTTCAGGCAAGCATACACCACACCCCCACCCCCTCCCCACCCTGGTCCCCAGCCTCAATTGCCCTTTGACCTCTCTAGGTCACCTGAGTGCAACTCGCCTAACTTACTAGGAGGATGGCTTTCATATCGGAGAGATGGAGAAAGAGAGAGAGAGAAAATGAGGGAGAAAGAGAGAGAGAGAGAGAGAGAGAAAAAAAGAACACAGGAATGCGAGAGGGAAAGAGAAACCTCAGTCCCTTTACCCTGGCGTGTTATTCTTTGACTTGGGCCAAAGTGCACTGATTTTTATCGGCAGTGTGTGTGTGTGTGTGTGTGTGTGTGTGTGTGTGTGTGTGTGTGTGGAGGGGAGGGGGTTGGCATACCAGACAGGGTCAGGGCGCAGAGGGAGTGGAGTGTTTTCAGCCGTATGTCATAGTCACTTTACACCGGCCTACTTTGCTCCGTCTGGTTCGCTTGGACAGGTGTGCCGCAGACACCAACTCAAAAGCCCACCTCACTGACACACAAGGCGAACAGATCAGCCATGATCCGCCAGCTTACCCCATTAGGCATGTCTGTGCTTTGAGAGAGAGGAGAGAGAGAGAGAGAGAGAGAGAGAGAGAGAGGAGAAACAAAATATGAAGAAGTTCTGTGCATACTTTGCCCTCCTCCCATCTTCCTTCTCTTTCTTTCTCCTTCTCTCCCTCTTCAATTCTCTCTTTCCATCTCTACCGCAGAGGAAGAGAGAGGAGAGTGGAGTGGAGTGGACAGGAGAGTGGCCGAGGCCCCGTGTTGGTTTTGGGAGGAGGCCCACAGTGCCCGTCTGGTATCATGACTGCTTTGATCCGGATGAATTTGCATGTCAGGCTAAAGGCCGGCTGTGAACAGTCGAGCGGGCCAGAATAAAACGGTCGGGGAGCGGCGGCCTAGCGAACTAGCACAGCGCAGTGGCCAGTGTTGTTGGTTTTTGCATGCCGCCGCAATCTGCTCCGTCGAGCGTGTGGGCATTGCAGATGGGCTGGGGTGAGGTGTGTGTGCGTGCGTGCGTGCGTGCGTGTGTGTGTGTGTGTGTGTGTGTGTGTGTGTGTGTGTGTGTAGGGAGGGGGTATGGGGCGTAGGGGGACCTGTAGAGAGAGAGGCCAGAGGCTGAGTTGGGAGAGAGGGTTTGGTGTTGCAGGGATGGGTGTGGAGGAGAAGGACTGGTCAGTGTGTGTATAAGCAAAGTAGCAAACACAATCAGGGACTGTGAAGGGGTGTGTGTGTGTGTTGGGCGGGGGTGATTTTTGGTGGTGCTATAATGGGTGGGTGGAGAATAGTGACGTGTGTATAGAGAAAGAAACAAACACAATCTGAGTGGTGTGTGTGTGTGGTTGGGGCACGCTAATCAGAGAGTTGGGCTAATTTTGTGTGTGTGTGTGTGTGTGTGTGTGTGTGTGTGTGTGTGTGTGTGTGTGTGTGTGTGTGTGTGTAGATGAGCTAAAAGGACCTGTCTATCACAGGGCTAATTTGAAAAGCAGAGGTAGTGACATGGATTAACCCTGCCGGAGTTCAGGCCAAAAGAGTCACAGTTTGTGAAACATGTGCCATGTGTGCCCTTTTCACTCTCCTCTCCTCTTCCTGCTCCCTCGCTTTCTCCTCCTCCTTTTTCTTCCCTTTCTTTCTGTCATGGCTGAGGCTTCAGGGTGGATGGTGTTACTACTAGAAAAGAGTCCATTTGATCCGGGCGCTGTCAGCACCAGAAAATGAGTGGAGCAGACTGTTTATTGGACTCTTATCTACATGGTAGCCCAAAGTCTAGTTGGGGACTTGGCGCCAAATTCAGAGTGCGCTGTGTGCAATGTGAGATGGCCTTGTGAAAACAAACTGTAAGGTGTGTCAGGGAATAAGTGCTGTGAGTTTTCTGTGTGTGTGTGTGTGTGTGTGTGTTTAAGTGAGCAAGAGATAGACAGAGAGACATGAGTGCGTTTGTGTGTGTACGTCCATGTCTGGAAGCAGTAATGAGTTTAATGTTGTGTAGATATCTGTGTTGACCTAGGCTCACCTTCTAATTCAATCAGCCACTAAGTAGCTGAGGCACTGTGGTTAGTTCACTTCTCACTCTCCCTCCCTCCCTTTCTCTTGATCACACTATCTGTATTGTTCTCAACTATTTCTCTTGCTGTCTCTCACTCACACTGATGGCTTTCTGTCCTGTGAGAGACTAGTGAGGAGAAGTGGTTGGCATATTGGTTGTGTGTGTGCGTGTGTGTGCATGTGTATCTGTGTGTGTGTGTGTGTCTGTGTCTGTGTGGTGCCTGAAGCTCAGCATGACGGCGAGAGAAGCACAGATGGAGGGTTGAAGGAGGCTGCCACTCTATAAGGCAGCCTCATCTCTTCCTACGTCACGGTAGACACACACACACACAGACACACACACACACACTCAAGACACTGGCCCCATCTGCTTTCGGGACTTGCTCCTTTTAATAACCTTTGACCTCTTAAATCATCAACAACAACAAACACAGCCTCAGTAGGCCTTTGTGATAATCCACTGCCACCAAAGCAATGGAGTAGTAGTGGTGGACTCGTCCATTCCTCTCCTGTGCTGTGTGGGGTTCTGCTGGGCGGGGGAGCGCTGAGTGCTGGGCTGGGCCGCGTTTAGACCCGTCCGTGTTTTCTCTGCCTGGTGTGGTGTGGTGTGGTGTGGTGTGCGGTGTGGTGTGGGCCGAGCAGATGCAGTGGTGGAGAACTGAGAGACTCAAAGTGGGCTTTGGAAGGAGGCCAACCCCGCAAGCAGCCTCAGCGCTACCTTCAAAAAGAGCACTTTCTTCTCTTCCGCCATCTCTCTCTTTTGCTTCCCCCTCTTTCATGCCCATAATTTTCTCTTTTCTCTGTTTTTTTTTCACTCCTTCACTCTCCTCACCAATCTCTCTTTCTTTCTCTCTCTCTCTCTCACACACACACACACTCTCTCTCTCTCCCGGTCACCTTCCTCTATTCTGGTAGAGGAATATTTTCACAAGGAAGGTGTTGAGAGTCAGCTAGTTGGTTGGGAGGGGTTTAGGCTAGGTTATTAGCTTGCGGCTGCGTTTGCTGATGCCACATCCTGCACTCCCTCTCTCTCTCCCTCTCTCTCTCTCTCTCTCTCTCTCTCTCTCTCTCTCTCTCTCTCTCTCTCTCTCTCGCTCTCTCTCTTTCTTCCCTCTCCACTGAGTCAGCCTATGACCCCCACCCCTCCCAGCCACCCTTGCCCTGTAAAGACATGGAAAGTCATTAACAAGTGCCCCCTTTGTTGCCGAACAAACACAGATGGTATTTGGCTCACGCATGGGGGATTAACTGAACCCTGGGCTGGCCAGGAGGCGCCCCTGGACACAAAGAGGGCCCGGGGCTGTGTGTGGGTGTTGGGGGAGCAGGCCCCTGGCCTGTCCTGTCCTGGACCCCTCCCTGGCCAGCTCAGCTATGTTAGCCCATGATGAGTTTCTCCCTTCAATGAAATGTCAGACTTCAGTATATTATAGGGAGCAGGTCTCCAAAGGGTTTCTAGGTTTCCAAAATGGTGAGGAGTGGAAGAGGATGTGGTGTTTTTTTGGAGCATCATGGGATTTGTAGGACCTCTTTCCCTGTGTGTGTGTGTGTGTGTGTGTGTGTGTGTGTGTGTGTGTGTGTGTGTGTGTGTGTGTGTGTGTGTGTGTGTGTGTTTGTATCAGATTAGGTTTTAACTACAGTTTCCATCCTTTGAACAGTGGTATCCATTTTTTGGGTCAGTATATATGTGAAAAAAAATAACCTTATGTGTTTTCAACGCAGAAATCAAAATCTAGTTATGTTGTAACATTTGTGTAACATTTGAAGTTACGTTTTGTGTGTGTGTGTGTGTGTGTGTATATATGCGTGTCTGTTGTGGTTGAGACATGTTGGACATGTTGTGAAAACACCAATAGCACCTGCGTGAAAGACCATCTGTTTTACCCTGACCTTGCCTTTATGGGAGAGCTTTGCGGGTATGTGTGTGTGTGTGTGTGTGTGTGTGTGTGTGTGTGTGTGTGTGTGTGTGTGTCTGTATCTGTGTGTATGTTTGTGTGTTTGTGCGCTTGTGTGTATGTGCGTACACGAGTGTGTACGTGAGTGGCAGCATTGTGGTCATGCAGGACAATAGGGGTTAAGGTACTCGTCCACCAGAGTAAACAGGCGCTGAGTCATTGGCGGCTAATGATTTACCTACGCCGAGGGGCTGCCACTCTCCTCTCTCTCGCCTCACTGCCGCCCACTTCACACCCGCCAGCGCAGGGTTAGGCAGGGGGAGCACACAGGGTGTGTGTGTGTGTGTGTGTGTGTGTGTGTGTTAAATATGCCAAAGATGGGAGTCATCTAGGGTGTGTATGTTTGTGTTACCATTTCACACTCCTTTTCAAATTGGATCCACTTTTATTTTTAACTAGAGAATTCATCCAGAGTCTAAGTCTGTCCTTTCACCCACACACCTCTCTGCTGACAGTAAACTGAAGAAAACGCTTGGTCATCACTGGACAACAGGCCTCACCCTATTGTCCTGTTTTATCATGCTACTTCTGGTGGAATCATTTTGTTAATGGTTAATCTTTCTTTGTTGTTGTCCATTCTCTCCGTACACCATTATCATAAAAGTTGATCTGGACTAGACTAATAAAATGATAAAATGTGATAAAATGTGCTTGTTTAATAAGAAATGTGACACCACTCATGTTTCTCACTACCCTGGAGACTCAATTTGAATTTTCTCTGCGAGACACTCTGGCAATGAGTAATGGTGCACGGTACTTTTGCCACTTGTATCGCGGGGAGCCAATCACATCTGTGTATTTGATATAGGCGGGCCAGAGGCGAGCTAAACAGATGACCGTCGTAGTGTTATCCAATTGCATCGAAGTCCGGAATCAGTCAGTAAACGTTGGTCGTATTGTGTTATCCAGTTGCGTACAGTGAGATTTTCAAATGCACTCTTGGTGCCGCCCCTCGAGTTGGGCCATTACATTATTCGTGGCCAGACCTTTAATCTTTCTAGATTACCAGGGTCTGGAATCTCCAGGCTAGTTTCTCACATGACAGCACAGCACTCATGTCTTCTTTGACTAAAATGTAACATGGGAAAAGGTGCGCATAGACAAAGCATAGACTTTCACAGCTGTTGAGAGGAAAGGCAGATTGTCAGTGTTAAACCGCGAACCCTTGGAGAGCTTCATCTCTAGAGCAGGTCAAAACCGCTCGAAATTCCCCCGTCTCTCCCGAGGCGCTCTGCTATTTTGACTACACAAGAGACGAGAGAACAGCTGCACTGTTTGTCTCGAAGTTGAGAAAGAGAGAGAAAGAAACTCAACCGCACTGTACATCAGCAAAACAGTCTCCCCTAGCACAACCACCCCCCCAATTCCACCTCTCTCCAACTCCACCGCCACCACCTGTCTGATCCCGACTCTTTCTCGTACCTGCTGGTGTGTTCTCCATCAACACTCTCAGAGAGAGTAAATACACCCCCTCCCTCCCTCCCCCGGCCGGTCTCTCCTCCCCACAGGGTTTTTTTTCCTCTGCCCATATGTTTTCATGAGGGCCTGACGAGCACAAAGCCAGAACACTCTAGTCTGTCATTGTGGCTCTTTCTCTCCCTACCAAGAGCAGGCAGACCACTGCTCAGCATTCTCTCCACATAGGGTGTGTGTGTGTGTGTGTGTGTGTGTGTGCGCGTGTGTTTCTGTGTCTGTGTGCCTTAGGGGAATGTGCACTGGAGGAGATGGGGGTGGATAATTGACACAGCAGAGATGTTTGGATATATGTTTTTGTGTGTGTGTGCGTTCTGTGTGTACACCTGTGTGTGTGTGTGTGTTTGTGCCCCCTCGGGGTGGATGGAAGATGGGGGGAGGCAGTGGCGTGCGGGCTGGCTGGCTTGTTGGTTGGCTGGCTGGTGGAATGCGAGCTGAGCAGCGTGCCGGGCCGGCTGGCTGCGCCGGGGCGTGTTGGGTCTTGTGCCGCCCTGCACCGCGCTGCGCTGCTCCGCCGGAGCCCCAGCCTGCTGGAGCAGAAAATGAGGCTGGAGGAGGAGAGGAGAGGAGAGGAACACAACAACAGCAGGAACAGCAGGGACAGCAGGGACAGCAGGAACAGCAGGGACAGCAGGGACAGCAGGAACAGCAGGAACAGGAACACAAGCAGCAGACTGATCCGGCGGCAGACGCCGGAAAAACAGGGGGGCAAGCCACAGGGGCGCAGAGCAGGCGGAGATACTACACACACGCACGCACACACACACACACTCACACGTATTACACATACACACACACACAGTAAATGAATACACTGAAAGGAAAGGGAAAACACTTTTAAGTCACACAGTCATGCATGCAACATGAGGGTACTTGTGACGGTGTTTACAAAATATTTTAATATTTAAGAGACCCTTGACAGTGTTATGACACAGCTCAAGGGTTTATCTTTAAGTTTAAAGGTGCCATGTGTAAGAATTGAGGTAAAGATATCCAAAAAATGAACTACACACATCAAAAGAATGAGAAGAAATAAGGGTGATGATGTCATTAAAAAAATGACAAGGTATAGTGCTGCAGAGATATCAACCTGAATTAGCATGCTAAATTACTAGCCACAGCCCGACAGATGTCATAATACCAGTTTCGGCCATGGGAGACGGTATGCGGGCAACATAACCGCCAGCCAAACTGCAATACACGTTTCTCGGTTGTTACTCTAGGGTAGACCAACTCACTTTCTGGAGGTATACTGCCCCCATCTTTTATGGAATGTGGAGTATGAATTGATTTTTTGGCGGACATTACACATGGCACCTTTAAGATCATGTAAGTATTCAACATTAGGCTCTTTTATTTTCTTGTCAGATATAGCAAGAGGCTCTGGGCTAAAGCAACGTGAGGGGAAAGGGAGGCACGGGCCTACTCAAGGGACAGGTGCTGAAGAGATGAAGACCTGCTTCACGCCTTTCATTTAATTCCCATTGGCCTTTATTATAGGTACACCTCTTCTGAATGGCAGCCCTAATCCCGGGCTAATTTTCAATCTGCTCTTCTTTTCACTTCTCGGCCGAAGCTATAGAGCCTTGAGATTATGCAGGAGAGAGGGGTGGGGGGTGGGCAACCCTAGGAATAGACGAAGCCCCACTTAGTTAATGACTGCCTTGCCCTCTCTTGGGAAGGGCAAGGCAGCAGATTAAAAAGAGGACCCTTGTTTTCGCTTCCCTCCGGCGTGTGTAGAGAAGAACGGCCCATGGCATGCCAATGCCATCTATGCATCTCCATGGCAGTAAATAACCTCTTGATCATTAAATGTGTCCTTTCTTCTTTTTCCTGTAACACTATCGCGCAGCACAGCACGGATGCACTTCCTAAGTCAAAGGTCGCCATTTGACCAGTTTAGCCGTCCCCTCTTGGAGCCAGTTAATCGGGAACCTTATTTACAAGCTGGACGGCGCTTAAAGGACCTGCCCGCTCTGCTCTCCAGCTGTGTCCTGCGCTTTCATGTGGCCTGTCTGTAAATTTAGCTTTGGCCTGACATATCTAGTCTCTCTCTCTCTCTGTGTTTGTGTGTGTGTGTGTGTGTGTTTGTGAGGAGCACAGATAGATAGCCAGTTTGAAGGAGTCTCTTGTCACAGAGTAGCTGAGAGCTTATCTTGTTGTGGTGGGGATTGGCTGGGGCATTGGTATTGGTGGTATTGGTGGTATTGGTGGTGTTGGGTAGCTAAAAGGCCACTCTCTGAAAGGCCCATGCTGCTATTTATACCCACAAACAAGAGCCCGCTCAAAACTCTGATTCTGCGCCAAGTTTCTTTTCTTTTTCTTCCCCTTCTCTTCTCTTCTCTTTTTCTGGTTAATTATTTGTCTTTTTTTCTTTTTCTTTTTTCTTTTCTCCTCTAAACCCGCCCCTCCTTTAGCCGCCTGAAAAGGAGGACATGCTTGCAATTTTTCTGCGGCTTAGTGGAAATAAATAGTGTGGGTTTCAGATTTGGCTGACTCTTTGTCTGTGCTCACACAGCACCGGCGTCCCAGGTGTGAAAGAGGCCTGTCGCTCCGAAAGGCGAAAAATGACCGCCCCGCCACCCCCGCCATTCTCAGAGTCCCAACGCCCCTCCCGTCCCCTGTGCCAGGCCGGGCCAAATTCCGCTCAGGCATCTCACTAGGCAGCTATAAAACCCCCGCCGCCACAACAATAGGCCCCACAGCGGCAGCCAACGGTGCTTGCCAGGTCACAATCTTTAAAAAAAAAAAAAATAGAAAAGAAAGGAAAGGAAGACAATGAAAACCAACATGTCGACAGGGAGAGGACGGAGAGAAAGAGAGAGAGAGGAAGAGAGGTAGAGAGAGAAGAAAAAACCCTTGGTGAAAGCTCAGTAATAGCTTTCCATAAAGATTATACCCTAAGTGATTTGTTGGGTATTTAAGCTGTCTGAGAAGCATGAGAGAGACACAGCTCGCTTAGCTGATCTGGGGACTGTGGACTCCGGCTGTGCCCTTGCGTGGAGCACTTGTTGTGTTTCTGTAGCCTCCTTCTGACACGTTCACCGCCGCTGGCTGCCATCTCATCCTCTGAGCTCTTGTTATGATCAGCGGACGAGCCAGTAAGCGAACAAGGGGTTTTCCTAACACCTGTATTCATCTCTCTCTCTCCCTCTCTCTCCTTCTCTTCCTCTCTTCCCCCTCTCTCTCTCTCTCTCCAGGTGTGCTTAAGGACTACCTGCGAGAGCTGCCCTACCCCCTCATCACTAAGCAGCTGTATGAGGCTGTCCTAGATTCCATGGCCAGGCGGCCGCTGCGGATCGGCGCCGGTGGCTGCGAGAACGACCAGGCCGACACAGAGCACACCGTCGGGCTCCTGGACATCCTGCCCGAGGTCGAGAAGGTACGGTGCAGCACTGCTGTGACCAAGGCTGCAGTGAGGACAGTCACGAAATCGTAAAAACAGTTTAAACTAAGCAACAGTTTAAGGAACAATCTGACAAAGTGACCCAGTTCCTCTCCCCATAAAAGAGTGATATGGGAGCAAGGTATATGAAACCAGAGGAAAGTGAAATGGAGTGAAAAGTGAGTGAAAAATGGAGTGAAAAGTGAAAAGTTTCTCACACATAAATGTAGTAATATTTTGTATGTACAGTTAGGGAATATAAACTAAGAATCAAACCACTGGTGCTTTAATTTGGTTACTGTCATTACTGAAATACTGACTTATACTTAACTAACCAGAAAGTATGGTTCATTGAGAGGCCAGCTTCTGAACTACCTCAGCTTTTGCTCCCATGCAGCTGTCTAAACGGTGAACACCATTGTACATTGCACACCATTGCACAGCCCATCTCCTTGTACACAGGGCTGGGAGACGGTCCATCATTCAGGCCTCGAGAGCAGGACAGTCTCAGTGCTGGACAAGCTCATAGGCTTCTGTCCTGCCTGCCCCAGTGGCTTATTTGAAATGGCATTCAATCTGAAACCTCAGGCTACATATTTGCATGTCCTTTCTGACATGCGTCATCATGAATACATCTTTATTTGGCAGTAGCAGCACTAGCTTCACTAGAGCTGTAATGGGAGGTGTGCTGAAATAGTTGGCCGTGCGCTTGCCAGGCACCTGAGGCATTTTCGACCGCATCCAAATAGAGAGATGCAAATGTCTTCTCATACCACACTTGCTCACACCTGCATTCATTCACCATGTTGTAAAGATGGGTGCTGAATTACCTGTAACCAGCAGCAAGCAACCAAACATATGTAGGGCACAACGACAAATGAATAGCAACTAATGATAGCCAGGATACAAATATATCTGTTGTGAAGTGAGGGGGTCATCTTTCATGTTCCTGTGATCTCATGCCCGGTTCGTGTGTCCTGCTTCCTTTGTCAGGTGACACTGCGGAAGCTTCTGGATCACCTGAAGCTGGTGGCCTCGCACCACGAGGTTAACAAGATGACATGCCAGAACCTGGCCGTATGCTTCGGTCCGGTGCTGCTGAGCCAGCGGCAGGACGCCTCGTGCCACAGCAACCGCGTCTTCATCGACTCGGAGGAGCTGGCCAGCGCTCTGCACTTCAAGAAGCACATAGAGGTCCTGCACTACCTCCTCCAACTCTGGCCAGGTATGATCGGTCACTGCCTGCCGAATGATGCCAGACAGCCGCCAGGCTTTTGAAACCATGACCATGTGTGCATGTAGTAAGAGGCCTGTACTTACTAAGAATCTAGACTATTAAAGGTTCTAGAGCCTGATGTTGTTCCTCTGTGCACAATCGAGATGAGTTAGGGTCCTGGAGTCTGATTTTGGTCATGTATTAAGCTGATTAAGCTGATGTGTCAGATCCCATCATCTCTTACATCTGTAAGAATGAGAAGAATCTGTCATTTGTCATGACCACAATATTGATGATATATTGATGATATGTTAACATATGTGTCGCAACATGGGCAGCTCACAGGTAGAGAACAAGCATGACTGTAGGCAGAGTGGAAAGTGTGGGCGAGGAAAAAGAGGTCATTGATGATGATGGTCAGGATTAAGTTTGACTTTTTTGGATCAATGCTTGTGTCTGCATGGCTCTCGCGACTGTAAGCTGATGTAACTTGTGGCCAAGAAGTCTATACCGCTCATCTCTACTGTGGACGCCCATAGAGCCACTGGGCCTGTGAAAACAAGAACAGATGGAAAGGCAGAGAGAGGCCTGTGCTCAACTATTAAGATGAACTAGGGTCTGGAGCCTGATTTAGTTCCTCTGTGTAACCTTGCTAGATACCGTCATTCCCGGACTATTAACCCAAGGTTTATTCATTGATTTTGCAAAAACATGGAAGTACCAGTATATTTATTTTCTTCATACTTTTTTCTTATTAAGTTACGATCTGATTCTGATTCCTTATAAAATGATGTTTGATCACTTGGGGTTAGAGACACTAGGGCGATTAATACATACAAAATGTTTTTCATTAAAAAACTGTCCTGCATTTTAAACAGGATGTGGCTAATACTCAGGGAATTACAGTGATTTTGTTCATGTATTTAGTTGGACAGTACCATTCAACACTATCTACTTGGCTACAAGTCACAGCAGCTTACAGTTGAGAGCCATGCAAACACCAACATGCAGATCCATTGAACAGCGAGTTAAACTGAACAGCTGCCCCTGCTGGCATGGTTTGTGTATTGGAACTCTTTCCTCTCCCTGTTGGTTTTGCCGACGGTCTGGGACAGATTTCCTCTGGTTTCTGGCGCTTAATCCTCTTCCAGACGCGACTTCTGAGGACTTGTGATGGGGGCTTTGATCTGGGAGGTTTCTCTGGCTGGTAATCAGAGCAGATAGCCATTTTGTGTCCATATGTTACGCTCCTAGATTAAATACCACTGCCACCAGTGGTCTGTGGTCACTCTGCTGGAGCGCAAATGTAAACCAAAGCCTCTTCGGAGGTGGAGCCATTTTTCATAAATACCCATGCTGGTTCTGGTGGTGGGGTGTGTGTATCTGGTATCTGGTGGGGATGGGGGTGAGCCACACGGAGCTGTGTCCTTGTCTCTGCGCTTGATGGGCGATCGTTTGTCTCTTCGGGCCCTAACTGTTCCCACCACACAACAGCTGGTGGCCATGGTGCTTTTTTGTGGGCAGCGTGTGTTCCGGAGCCAGTGGCCGAGAGCTGAGGATGGAGGAGCCTTTGAGTGTAGGGTTGCACTGGTGGACGGGGCGGGTGGCCGTGTGCGTGCCGATGGACAGACTGCACCCTGCTGCATTGTTGTGGGAATTCTCTGGATGGGGTGGAGGAAAGTCCTTGGGGGGTGGACGGCAAGCGGACGGGACCGGTCGGTGGTTTGAGACGCAAATGTGTGGATTTCTGAAAATAGGTTTTCCGTAAAAACTCTCCCAACATAGCCCACATTTCAATGTAACCTCCTTTACATACATACATAGTGCACTATAGAGTGAATAACCACAACATGTGACTTACCCAGTAGTGCACTACAGTATGTAGTGAATGAGTGGACATTCCGAATGCAGGCATAGTTTATTTGAGTGTCTCCTCCCTTCTTCCTGTGGATAACAGGCATGTGTTTACTATAATTCAAGTGAAGCATTCGATAGGATCTGATTAGTTCTGGTATTCTAGTCTGCACCCCGCTGCAGTGCATGCAGAGTCATGTCCATGCCTCCCGTCTGACCTTTCATATCCGGCACGCACATAGCCTCTTCTTTTTTTTTTTTCACGCTTCGCCTCCACCCCTCCAACTCTCTGGCAGGGCGTTCTTGGAGGTACCGTAACCTTGACCCACCTGAAATGTAACACTTTTCACCGCGACAACCCAATATTTAAGTCTCCCTCTGGTGCCGTCTGCATGTCTATTTTGTGCAGGGCTGAGGTGTAATAGGCAGTGTCTGAAATTAAAGACATTCCTGGCTTAACCTTAGCCCTCGGCCTATTTCACAAGCCATCTCTGCGTGTTTTCTCCCTTTTTGTGCAAGGACCCCTCCTTTCATTGCAGAAGTGTGTGTGTGTGTGTGTCTGTGTGTGTGTGTGTGTGTGTGTGTGTGTGTGTGTGTGTGTGTGTGTGCACGCGCGTCACATGCATTGTGTGCAAATGTAACATTTGTTCAGTATTGCAATTTAGAGGACTTCTACAGTGACTTCTATCAAATGTCCTTATACTGAACCGGATAAAACTTAAAAGATACATTGTTTGCATCCATCTTATGTGGAAGTAAGACTGTATACACACACACACACATACACACACACACACACACACACACTTGCAGAGCATGATATTTATAGGAATTGTGTTCACTCTTAAGTCATTCAGTCAAGTCATTCATAGGGTACCATTTGTATAATTCATGTTTATGTCCCGTTCATTGTTATGTTTCCAGTGGTACTCCATGTGTGTGTGTGTGTGTGTGTGTGTGTGTGTGTGTGTGTATGTGTGTGCACGCGCGTCACATGCATTGTGTGCAAATGTAACATTTGTTCAGTATTGCAATTTAGAGGACTTCTACAGTGACTTCTATCAAATGTCCTTATACTGAACCGGATAAAACTTAAAAGATACATTGTTTGCATCCATCTTATGTGGAAGTAAGACTGTATACACACACACACACACACACACACATACACACACACACACACACACACACTTGCAGAGCATGATATTTATAGGAATTGTGTTCACTCTTAAGTCATTCAGTCAAGTCATTCATAGGGTACCATTTGTATAATTCATGTTTATGTCCCGTTCATTGTTATGTTTCCAGTGGTACTCCGTGTGTGTGTGTGTGTGTGTGTGCGTGTGTGTACACATTGGTATGCATGTTGCATGTGGTTTCAGTATGGTGCTCATCCAAGGGTTATGCCATATTTCTCCGCAGGTCATGCTGTTCGAGCATACGTGTACGTGTGTGTGTGTGTGTGTGTGTGTGTGTGTGTGTGTGTGTGTGTGTGTGTGTGTGGTGTGTATGTTCATGTTTGTGTGCACCGAGCAGGTGGTCAGAGAGCAATCATGCGAAGGCAGTAGGGCGGAAGAACAACAACCCAAAGAGGAGGAGGAGGAGTTAGAGAGGAGGAGGAGGAGGAGGGTGCGAGCTGAGCTGAGTGCCGATGCCAGTGGGTATTTATAGGCAGTCAGGGCCAGCAGGGCTGTGAGAAGCAGCAAAGCAGGAAGCCCCACTGAGCGGCTAGGCCAGGCCCGTCCCATTAGACACACTCTGACCTCTCCTCTTCTCTCCTCCCTTCCTCCCTCCCTTTCTCTCGGCTGCCATCTTCTTCTCCGTGGGTGGGGAGTTTTCAAGGTTACTGCCTCAAACCCAGTTTAACCTTAAAGAGCATACTGCTGGCCAGATGCCCTTCAAATGCTAGTGGACAAAATGTTACATTATTTAGTGAAAGGATTTAGCACTTCAAGATCCATGAAACCCCAGACCCAGATTCCCCTATCAAACATCCTCTTTGTCCCTTACTTCAGTAAACAGAGTAAACAATGGTTCATTTTGTTTATGTTGTTGACTCTTGTCTGACTTGCAGCAGTCTTTGTTCATTTTGTTGGGATTTGTTATTGATTTATGTCATGTTTCATGGTTTGCTGTAGGCCCCCACTAACGCTTGCGGACTCTAGGTACACTGTTGTGAGGCACAGGACAGGTAAATTGGTTGTGATTGAGTGCTGTTACCCCTAAAAAGTCCCCTAGAGTGTTGTTTTGATTCCCCCTTTTACTTTATCTATTTATTTTTTTACTCGGGCACTCAAGCAGACACCTTTAGATTCATAGCCAAGACCCCTCACGTGTGGAAGTTCTACTTTTTGTGTTTGATTTGTTTTGTTGTGAAGCGTGATGATTGGTGGAGAGGCATCTGCACCACACCACCATTTGGCAACAGAAGCACCATAAACATGCAGGTTGCCTGTGGTTAAGCCTTTCAATCACATTAATCAGGCTGTGTAGTGGAGTGGAGTGTGCCCTGGCATGTGTCTCTGATTGTATATAGTGTGGGTTTGCATTGCTCATACAATGCATTTGCTCAAGGGCCCCCGAATGTATTGTGCAAGCAACTGGCATGGATCAGAAAGCTTGTCTCTGCTGCTTGTGTGGTCAGTGTTAGCACAGTGTGGTGTGCCAGGGTCATGTCAGGATTCTCACTTGAAGTGACCAAATAGTAAACAGTGTGTTCACCCTCCTTTTTTTACATGTTAATAGCCACTAACCTTGTTTTTTTTATTCCTTTTCTCTCCTTTCTCTCTCTTTCTCTCTGTCCCTCTCTTCAGTGGTTGATCCATATGGGAAGACCTCCTCGCCCGTGTCCGAGTCTCCTGCCCTGGCCGTGGCCCCAGTGATGGCGACCGCCCCACTGCGGAGGCGGAAGGAGCGGCCCCAGGTGCTCAACCTGTCCGAGGCCGAGATGGCCGGCGTGCTCCGGCCCAAAGCTGGCCGCCTGGACAGCCCCAGCAACCGCTACGCCGGCGACTGGAGCTGCTGCCAAGAGACATACTTCCGGCCCAAGGAGGAGGCCGACTACGACGACGTGCCCTCTGAGGAGTCCGAGCGTCCACCAGAGGACAAGGGTGACGTGACCGGGGACCAGCGCAGGCCCTCGGAGCAGGAAGAGGCGGAGAAACATGGAGCCCTGACAGAGGTGGTGGAGATGGACAGACCGGTGGAGGTGGAGGCTGAGACTCAAAGAGAAGGAGATTTGGAAGAGGAGGAGGAGGAGGAGGAGGAAGAGGTGGATGAGGAGGAGGAGGAGGAGGAGGATGAGATGGAGGAGGCAGATGATGAGGAGGGAAGCAGGGACCTCAGCGGAAGCCCCCTAGGGGAGCCACGGAGCTGTGAACACATTCTGCTGCCCAGGCAGGAGGAAGGGCAGGAGGGGGATGACCTGCAGCACGAGCACGAGGTGAAGGAGGAGGAACATCTGGCCAAAGAGCACACGTACCAGGCCTACATGAAGATCCAGGACATCAGCCCTGTCCTGAGCAACAGGGTCAATCTCAAGGACCTGCAGGAGAGCATTGACATCCTCATAGGTAACCTGGAGCGGGAGCTCAACAAGAACAAGCTCAACGTTGGCTATTGACTGACCGGCCTTCTCAGGAAGGACTCCCTGACTGACCAGATTACGGTCTCAGTCAAGAGTATAGGTGACAATGAGGGCTCAGAGGGTTTGGCCAATGGTGATGGTACGAGGCCCTGGGTAGAATCCTCATAATCAGCTCAGCTAAACTATTGGTACCTGCTCTCCCCAAGGAACTGTACAAAAAAAAACTACAAGAATACGAACTGTGAGGTCTGGCACTTCCCTCTTTAAAGCCTGTTGTATTTTAGCTCTAGATTCACCAGTCAACAGACATTCCTTGATCTTTTTTTGTGTCTGTGTTCATTTCCATTTGTCATTGTTGAAAGTTTTTGCTTGTGTTGTTCATGGTCGTGTCTGTCAACGTTTGTCTATTGTCGTCGTTCTTTCTTCTTATTAGAAGAACCTATTGACCCCAAGGGGTGTAAAAGGTGCCTTAATTGTGTAAAGGTGGTACTTAAGGCAGTGGAGAGAGCTTTTATTTTTGATTTGTTAATTTTTGTTTGCTTGTTTTTTGATTTCTGTGGAGGTACTGTGTGCTACGATATTGTTGTAAACCAATGCACTTACAAGGCAGATTTGATTCTTAAGGCGAAGAGGTAGTGGTGCTGGGTCTTGCCACCTACCCTGAAGTGAAACAGCGCTAACACTATAGCTAATGCTAAAGCTGCTGGGCTCTGTGTGGGGAGATTGAAGCCAATAGCTGTGATGGCTCATTGGGACTTAGCATCACATGCTAACAGCTGCTAACAGCAGACAGAGGCACCCTTTCAGATTTGTAAACAGTATGTTAGCAATAAGGGTGCTGCTTCTGTACATAGAACAACACGTGGTACATTTCAAGTTGAGGGGGAAATAGAGCATCGTGTTTGAAAAAATAATGGGATCAAATCTGACTGAATGCTTTGAGAGATCTTTCATGTCTATTTTTCTATCCTCCATTTTGTTTTGGATTTTTTAAAAAGAAAATTGCAGACAAATTGCCTCTTACTGTAAGACAAGAACCTTACAGTAAGAGGCATGCTGCCTGCAAAATCTGATGTTGAGCCTCCTAGAAAGGGTCACTGTGGTCAAGGCTTCAAATAGAATGTAAGGCCACTACCTAAATTAATGGACACTTTTTTTTCTTTGTCAGAAATCCAGGTATACAAAATGATCAGTATTTAACAGATATATGTGTATATAAATATATATAAAAATGTATTTGGAGTATATATTTTTTGGACAGCTTTTATTTACATACATGCATATTTAATGTTCTCAGTTACCTTGTAGTATTGAATCTGTGGATCAGTACCTGTCGAGTAATCATGTTTCTTTTCCCTTAAGCTACCTTGACACATCTTAAATGTGCTGGACTGGAAAAAAACAAATTCACGTCGTTAAAGGACAATAGACATAATATGTTTTCACAGATGGACAAATTTGTTTAAGTCATACTTGTACATATCCGCTACCTGTTTAGGACAGGCCTTTTGGTCTGGCATTGTGGTCATGTTTGTGTTTGTGTTATGGTGCAGAATGTCACATGGTCAAAAGCTTTACAGTCAAATATATAAGTGCGTCTTAACCCGCCCCTCCCCAACACACACACACTCTGTCTACCCCCCTCCCTGGTTGACTCTGGCCCAGATCTTTACCTGACCCAGGCAGGAGTTGCTCCAGTTGGTTGCTGTCAGGGTTCCTGGCTTGGGTTCCTGTACATAGACATGACCTGGGTCAGGGTTAACTTATATGTCGTCCCCCTTCTCCATTTGGCAGCTGCTCTTTGGCAGACTGAGAGAAAATAAAAAAATGTTCACCTTACCCTCAAGTGCAGTGTAAAAAGCTATCTGTATCCTTGGCAAATTGGCTGGTGCTGTAAGCCATTGTAAGTTTTGCTTAATGCTGTGACTATTGGCACATCACAAAGGTGTTAAGCTAGCTAATGCGTTGCATGAGCTCTTGGACCCCTATGGGTCTGTCTGTGTCCAGAGCTATAAAGTGTACATTGTGAGATGCTACTGCCTTTGTGTTTTTTTTTTAAAGCATTCCTTTGCCCTGTCTTCTTTCACTTCAGCCTCCCTACAACCCCCATCCATATTCTACAAGCATAAAGTAATGCTCATCCCTGTCGCTTGCCTACTACATTGGGAGTCTCAATACATTATGATGAGCGTGTCACTAAACAAGATGTTACTTTGTACTGTTATGGAGAAATGTATGATCACATTAAAGTATATATTTCACATGTGCCATCTGACTGTTTTACTCTTCTGTAGTGCCCATTCCTCCTCAGTTTAAGTGTCATGGACAGTTCTTCACCAATCTAGTTCTGTGTGAAGGGGCAACAGGAGTTCTGTACACTTGCGTAACCATAAGTGCAAAAAAAAAAAAATCATGTGAGGTGTCTTGTGGTCACATGCCAGCTAAACTTAAGTCTTAGTAGCCTACCGTAAAAATACACCCACACAGCAGACGATGACAAACTACAGTAAGCAACATGATATCACTTGTTCCAGTAGGACAAACATGACCAATTCAAGCACTTGTATCTGACCGGTGTTACTGACCATACTAAACAGTTCAGTAGGGGGTTCCCTAAGGCAACCCCTTAGGAGTACGTTTGCAGACTGTTATTAGTCCATCTGGCCTCTCGCTGTTCTTGGGTCGTTGCCTGGCCGTGTTGAAGGGAATGTCCCGGTCGGGGAACAGGTTAGGTTTACATCCTTTGGGGCATTCCCCCACTTCAGAGATCCCCACTGCACCTCTGCCAGGTGATAAAAGTTAAATAACAGCCACAGACATCACTGAATGTATGGAATTAGTATCTCCAGGCACCGTGCTGTCTTTAGCTGTCTCTGATGTCAGTGCACATAATGGTTTTGGGGGTTGTTGCGAGCTCGCGTGATGTAAATCACAGGTACACTGAGTGCCTCGCGTGCTACGATTTACAGGTGAATGCTTTATGATTTTGACATGTTGCACATTTGAGGAAGATTGGACATAACTCAACAAGCCGGTCCCTATAGTAGCCCCCATTTAAACACAAGAAAAACTTGAACAGAATTTGGAGTTATATATGTTTTATATATTATTCCCTGCCAATGAAGAATAGCCTTCAATTTGAGCAGGGATGACCAATTTGCACACATGAATTTAACTTAAACTTTATTCCATACCAACCAGAGAATTGTTGTCAAGAGATTATAGACTGGAGAGTCCTTATCTGAAGCAAACAGCCACCTGCATTATGAGAGACTAGACCTGTGTCTTATTGGTCCCCATCCATCCTTGCCCTCCAGGACTCCTGCAGGCTATCTCTTCCCTGCAGAAAGCCAACTGAGGAGGGGGCTCTTGATCTTACTGTGTATAGAGGGGAGGGGTATGGGGGCAATTTAGGAGAATCTAATACGGGGCCCCTCCCTGTTTGGCTGGAGATAGCACACCTGGGAAAACCAAAGGAGCCCAGCGGAGCGACTTTACCCCTTTCCCCCCGGGGCACTTGTGGATTATGTTCTCTGGGGTATTAATTAAAAAAGACAAATTGGGGCATTTTCATTTTCTTCTTGTCACCGATCGCTGCCCAAAGCAGATTATGCCGGTAGATTAATAGGTTACACGCCGCCGACTAGTGAAACCGGACTGGGGCACGCAGCGTGGTGACTGAGGGGGGGAGGGGGGGGGATAAGCTGCTATAATTGCTGGGAACTCTCCTCAGCTATCCCTGGAAGAAGGAACGGCATTCGGCATTCCATGTGTGCAGTGTCCCCCCAATAGCAAGGCCATTAATCACATTTTACAATTATACGAAAAAAATAGACCTGCAGGTTTTTGATGTTTTTTTTCCCCTAACCAACCTTTTCTTCTTTTGCTCTCATTGGATCTGCCCTGAGTTTTGGCAGCTCATCAGAAGGCTGCATAGCCTATCGTTGACAGGCCATTGACAGATGTTTCTGGTGGCTCTGTCCAGGTCTCAGGGCGCTTAGATCTCTGGTGACGGCATGCTCTCTCTCTCTTACACACACACACACACACACGGCAGTGGCTTAACCTCAGTGAATGTTGCTCTCCTCCATAGCACTGTCACTCAGGACTAGGATATTTCATTTTAATAAGGCTAATCCTCCTCCCAAAATAAGCTTCTCATCAGAGCTGTGCTCTTCTGAAGGAGAGGTGCAACCTCCACACAATACACAGACAGGATGAACTGTCATCAGCCTGAGAACAGCGTGTGTGTGTGTGTGTCAGTGAGTAGGACAGAGTGTGTGTTAAGGTTGTGAGTAACCATAACTTGGAGCTAAACATCATCCTCTGACAGCAGTGTTCTCCTGAGCAGGCCTGCAGTTTGCAGGCTGGCTGCCTCCCACCATTCTATGGTCCAACTGGTTTCTATTCAGCCAAGCCACAGCAGGCCGGGTTTCGCCAATGAAGTGCTTATTTATCTTTTTTTGCCCCTTCTTTTAATCCTGTGGGATAGAGAGATATCACGGCTGGATGCCGCTTTAATGTATGATGTCACCACGAATCCCCCCCTACCCACACTCTCCTGGGATGCCCCGTCATGCTGAGCGAAACGCCTTGGACTCAGGTTACCTACTGACTCAGGCTGCACTTGAGAAAGTGTCGAGTGCCCCTGGAGTGCGAGGGACAGCTATAAGAGCTGATGTCAGCCTCAGAGATCAGATCTTACTAAAAATAAAACAGCTTTAAGGTGCTGCATCTACTTCAGTAAGACCACACGCTTATCTAATTATGGGGCCTTTTACCTCAATGCATTTGCCAAGGCTTAGACTAAATAAAGGGTAGATGATGTGATGTTACATTAGGCTTTACAGAGGATGTTTAGCACCATCAAGCTAAAATAAGAAACACACTTCATATCAAGTGCCTGTATTATGTCCCACTGACATAACTAATAGTCCTACTGACTAACTACAATTAAAACTTGTGAACTCTTCATGTTCTAACATATCATTACACTTTGATCAAACTTGGCCTTTATAATCAGGTTTCAGTTTCGTGAAAGGTTGGTGACGTTTAAACTTACTGGCCAATCAAATACCTCCTCTCCCCTCAATGCTCTTGAAGCATGTGCTGATTGGCTGGGAATATTGATGGCTCGGTCTGAGCCACTAAGTTTGTTGTCCACTTAGAAAGCAAAGGCTGTGTACGAACACCGAGTGGTTTTTAACAGGACTGAGTGGAGACCCCCACACACACACACAAAGCTCCTCCTCCCTCCCTCCCTCCTCCTGTGTGCCTTTGCATTCATGTGCTGTTCAGGGAGGTGGTGTGTCATGAGCCGTTTCACGCGAGGCCTACAACCGCACAGCGTGTCAGGGGCACTTGTGCTTATGCAGATGGTTGGGGTGGGAGGTAAGGGGGGTGTAGAAACTCAGGCACCACAACATGTGGCACATTACTCCCCCCCCCACACACACCCCTAACAGAATGGCTCTACTGCCCCCCCCTCCAGCACAATACCGCTGCAATGGCTTCATTCGACAGGGCAGATTTACGCCCCCTCTGCCCAGCACCTGCTCACATTGTTTCCCAGGATTGGGAGAATCTCGAGAGGGGTGATAAAACAGGAATGTGCAGTGCACCCCACCCCTCTCCGCCTCCCCGAACACACACACACACAAACACACACACACACTCTCTCTCTCCCTCATGCACACACACATACTCTCTCTCTCTCTCCCTCATACACACACACACAATGTCCTCACCGACCCCCTTGGTCAAATCCAATGTCACTGCAGCCAACTGCACAGGGTCCTGGCTGCAAGCATTTGAGGAAATCTCTCTGGGGGCTTAAATGAAGAAATCAAGGGAGTGAAATCTGACAAGATGAATGCCCTGTTAGCAGTAGGGGTGTAAGGAGTCTGGGAGCCGGGCCCTCGCATGGATGATTTTGCCCCAGCTGGCATGCGTGTAAACAAACACAAGGGCTCTGTTGCTCTGTATCTGGTGGGTGAACAGAGACTCGGTGGTGGGCATGCACATCAGAGAATCTCTTAGTAAACAAAAATCACAAATGCACTCCATCTTTTCAGTCGGTATGGCACTCATGGATGCGCGCGCACACACACACACACACACACACACACACAGTCCTGTTCTCTCTCTGTCAGGTCTATGGAACTTTGGAAGTGTGTGATGGAAAGAGTGAAGTCACCCATGTGGTGTATCTGTTTAGGGCTCCAGTGCCTCTCATCTGAGGACCAGTCTCTGCCCTCTTGCCCTCCCTCTTTCTCTTTCTATCCCTCACTTTCTCTCTGGCCCTCCTTTTCTCTCTCTTGCGCTTCCTGTCTGTTTCTCCTTCTGTGTTGAGCTCTTTCTCTCCTTTCCTCACAGCATCTCTCCATCACTCTCTTTCTTTCTCCCTCCCTCTCTCCCTCTGTCACTATCCCCCCTCTTTCTCTCTCTCTCTCTGTCTCTCTCTCATCACGCTCTCATCATGGCTATCTGACCTACTGAGTGAAACCTGGCAACAAACAGAGGCCTCCTGCATAATGCAGTGCTGCCGCCTCCCTCTCCCAACACCCCCCGGCCTTCAATATTCACCACCGGCTGTTGCAGCTCAGTGTGCCTCTGTTTGCTTACTCTTGACCTGAAATGGACTGACTGCACACACACACACACAAGCCCCCATCCCCCCTTGCTTGACACTATTAATTTCTTTGCCAGACACACACACACACTGATTCCCTCCCTACTGTAGGTATAACCCACCAAGAAGGTAAACATTTAAAAAGGTGCATTTACATTGTTGCCAGTGTGAGACTGATATAAAAAAAAACAAAGAACTTTTTTTTCATAGTAGATGTGAAATTAAAGATAAAGACAGACAAGACAGAAAAGCAGAAAGAAGAGTAAAAAAAGAAAGAAAGAAAGAAAGAAAGAAAGAAAGAAAAAAGAGAAACAACCTTGGCAACTGTGAATACTCTGGGACCTTGTTAACAGTCTCTGCACATGTCTGCGCTCCTCTGATGTTCAGGGACACTGAATTTAAAACACCTTGAAAACTTTTCACCAAGACGCCAGTCACTACTTATTTTCCATTCTGGCTTGTTGTCCGGGTGTTTTCGCTCGGTGGCACTCTGGAGCGGATCGATAAATCAAATCAATACGAGACGTGCGCGTGGTGGTCAATACCTTTCTGTTGGGCGGCTTAAACTCACAGCTATGAAACCAAACCTCCATGAAATGATTTCCTGCCAAGCTGGGCCTCTCCTATATTAACCACGTATTTCATTACTGCATTAGGGAGAGCTCTCCGAGCAAACACACCAAATGATGAACTGTGGCAAGTAACCAGATACTACACTCCAACGAGAAACCCATATCATCTCTAAAAAAAAATGATGAGCGCAGGGAGAAATGTGAGAAAACTGTTTGAGGCGATTCATTAAAAGCTAATTAATTTTTAATCTCATATACAATAACACTGAGTTAGATTTTTATACAACGATACATCAAAGTTATATTTTTTACAGATGGCAGCAAGTCCACTGGAAACTGGATGTGTGTGTGTGTGTGTGTGTGTGTGTGTGTGTGTGTGTGTGTGTGTGTGTGTGTGTGTGTCTGTGTCTGTGTGTGTGTGTCTGAAAGGTTTCAGATGACAGACTAGTCTTCAGCTAATCCCATGTCCTTCATGATGACCTTCTCCATGGCCAAATAGGCCTCATACTCCTTCTGAGCCTCCTCCTCCATCTGCTCCAGCGACTTCTCCTGTGCCACAGGTTGCTGAAACAACAAATCATTCAAATGAAAAAGAAAAAGAACGACAAACCTCAGATCGAAACTGCACAAGGAAGCACCTCAGATGAAAACAGGCACCTGTCTGCAAGACAGACTCAGGATGGTGGGGGGGGTGGGGTGTAGATTGTGCACTGTCTCCATGGCTACACAAACAGCAATGACAAAGTATTTTCTGGCTTTAGTGAAAAAAAGCAGTGGTGAAGGACTGTCTAAACGTTTGTTGACCAAACCCACTTTTCTGTCTTCATTTACTTGGGTCTCCACAGGGAGAAGGGGACAAGGAAAGAAAACATCCTGGGACGCCCAAGAGGAATATAAACTAGTTTTGTTTTGATAGATAGCAGCCAGAGGTGGCTCCCTCACAGTTTTGTAGCTCAGGGATAATTTAGATAGGATTCATATGCTTATGATTAAGGCAGCCGTAAGCCGTTTTCGCCTACAGATAAGGTAAGATTCATTTATTTATAAAGCCTATTTTCCAGCACAATGGCCACTCAAAATGTTTCACACAAATAACAACATGCCAGATGGAGCAGTGTGACTCATCTGCATACCTGGCAACCTATTCTAGCAACATTTTCTAATGACTCACCTGCATACCTGGCAACCTATTCTAGCAACATTTTCTAAAACTAAATTATAGAATTTTTTAAATACTAAAACTGTCAAGCTAACCACCAAACAGGGCTGCTGTGAAAACGTGTCACATTTTCACATGGTGGTTCATCCTGACCACAGAACCACATGTTGCAAATGTAAGATTTCAGCTCATTGCATTCTATAATCTTTGATGCATATCATGAGCAGCCACAGGGAACAATGCAGTTTATTTGTCTTTTACATTTACATCTACCCTACCGAATCTCACTCACTGTAATCTGCTCTGTAAACATTCATTTAAGGCCACTGGTGGACTGATAAGCCACCAGGCACTTTGTTTATGTTGATGAAGACAAAGTGCAGTCTGAGGCTGGGCGGGACTCAATAAACAGCTAACCAAATTTGCTGTGTGTGTGAGGATAATTATAGATACACATACACACACACACACACACACACACACACACACACACACACACAGACTCTCACATGCATGTACACACACACACACACACACACACACAGAGATACACACACACACACACACATACATACATAGTGGAAATGATCCTGATCAGCATATTGTTGCCTTCTTATAAGCAAGTTATTCCATAACTTTTCCTTTCATACATAATTACTATCCTAAAATTAAACTAAGCAATAAAGTTGACATTTGAAACAATATAGTCTCAGGTAGTGGACATAAATTGTTTTCCAAAATGTATAGTGTGTATCAACTACACTATTGACTCATGGAGCATTTTGCGCATTTGAGCATTATGACCAACTGCCACCAACTGCAAACAGTGTTCCTAAGAGTGTAGTAACTGTGGCGTGGGGAAAAGTAAAGAGTCGCTTGAAGAACTCACCATCCTCCTCTTGAGATCCTCGGCCTCCGCCTCTTCCTTCTCCTTCGCCCTCACCTCCCGTCTCTTCTCAACGTAGATCAGCCTGTCCACCTCTTTGTCAAAGTACTTGCTTATGCTCTGCTTCTGTACAGCGGAGAAATCAATAACTTCACTGGAGTGTGTCGCCATGGATGGATTATGAGCCACTGGGCCTCTTGGCACAGACATGAAAATGGCCCCCTCTCCCCACCTGAGGAAGTTAGTAACACAGCAATGGTAGAGGGGTCCGGGGGCATGCCTCCCCAAAACAAAATGTTGAAAAATAACCCCTTAAATTATGTTATGTAAGTTTTGTGGAAAGAAAGGGACAGATTGAGACTTACAAATATGACATAGCTTTCAACAGATTTAAGGCATTAAAGCATCTTGCTGTGAAAAAAGATGGGAATTACAAAGCATGATTATCACACATAGTGTGATCTGTGTTATTTGACGGAGGGGCCCCATTCAAATATCAGGGGTGAATAACATACCCATATATGATTGAGGGGCCCTATTAAGACATATCACATAACATAACCCGTGCTATTTGACTGAGAGGCCCTATTCAGATATCGGGGTGGAGAGCATACAGTAGTAGTGACTTCACGCAAAGGCTTGAACTTCAGGGCCCCTGGGCCTGGGCCCGGTAGGCCCGTTCAGTAATCCATCCCTTTGTGACACAAGTCAAGTGCACTGTTGCAATTTCAGTGTGAGCATACTGTATTTTTACTGTTAACAGACATCGCCAGAGTGAGCTTTATGAGCATATTCTGATGATAAATCATCATGGCTGTGGGTATTTTCTAACTGTGAGAAGCATTGCAAGCATTTTCTAACCGTTCATCCATAGACATCACTGTGCGAGCAATTTCTTACAGTGAGCATGTTCTTACTGCTCATAGACATTACCAGTGAAGAGAGAGTGAAGTTCTGAGTGTTTTTCCTTTACTGCACTGAGCCATTGTTAACACACCTCATTGCTGGAAGGGCTTCTCAGTGTCCAGGGAATCTCCAGGATATGCAGTGTGCCAAAGTGGTCAGACACAGCCAGAAGATGCTGCTTTGCTGTTTGAATAAATGAACAGATGTTGTGTAATATACATTACCCATTGGATGCAGAATTTGAATAAGGCATGATTTGATACGGCATATCTGAATGGTCTATATACTCATACAGTATATATATATATATATATATATATATATATATATATATATATATATATATATATATATATATCCTATATAGGATAGACCCTTTCAATCTGTTCCTAGGGGGTTTCCGGTTAAAACGTTCAAAACCAACGCAGATACCAGATGAAAATAAATCTGACTTTAATGTATTGCTCCACAAAATGTTGACTTTAAATTTTTTTTTTTTTTTTTTTTTTTTTTTGTCGCCAAGTTACCATTAGCTCAATGTTGTTTTCTGTGCCACCGAAATGCCTTAGGAATGCATATGTTTGTTTATGCAGTTGAAAGGGTCTATAGTCCTCCTGTGTCTAACATGCTTCTTTTGAGTGACGTTGTGCAGCATGGTCATAATAAGGGAGAACTCACAGGAGATGATCCAGGGCTTGATGCTGGTGATCTGAAAGGTGGTGATGTTCTGGACCTGCGAGGGCTCGTGGGTCTTTTCCAGCAGATCCCACACCTCGATACTGCCGTCCTCCTTCCCGATGAAGAACACACCCGGCCGGGAGCCGGACCAACAGCCCTTAGTGCACCGGGTCTGGGAGCAGTGGGACAGGATGATGGGGCTCACCTGCAAAGGCAAGAGATCAGCCACATCCCAAAAGGAGCATTGAGTATGAAAGCGCTCTGTTAGCGGGCAGAAATCAGACCATGGTAACTTCTATGCACCAAAAAAAAAAAAAGACTACAAGAACTACAAAAGAATTTACATGCACACCCAAACCAAGTACTGTACACAGTGACACAGTACACACATGGTATGTAGCACAGACAGAAAAACTAGACCCCTGCATGTTGCACATACATCTCCAGTTTAATGGTCTCAATACAGGATAGGTTGAACCACTCGTACAGTATAATACACTGGGGGAATCCCAGTGCTTAGACATGTCCTTCTCATATAGTTCTTAACACATTATAGATTACACTTAAATGCAGTGCATGCTTGATATGAAGACATACATGCCCAGGCTTTACATGTCTAAGCAAGAAAGTGTGGGCGTTTAATGGCGGAAAACTATTTCATTTCCATGATATATATAGCCTACTTGAGCTCTGTGATCAAGAAGTACATCGTGCCCCAACATGCAAACTAAAGAATGACAGCTAGAAAGACAGAGGAAATAAGTCACCTAAAAAGCAACATGCTCTGAGAATGACGAAGAAAACAAGAACCTGCCATAAACTGTATAAAGATAAAGATGTTTTTCCATTCTGACCCAATCCATCAGTCTAAGAGTCCATGTGCACCACTAATGAATAAGATTCAGTGTCACCCCAAAGACACCTTACTTTTACCCAAGTACCCTACCTTAAATTGTTTTAAATTGTTCTAGAATTGTTGGGAGAATTGCTTTAAAAAGCTTTTAACTGTCTACCATGTTGTAAGTTGCTTTGGTTAAAAATGTGTCAGCCAATTGTAATGTAATGTAGCCTAATGCAACCTAAGCATGAATCAGGGGAAACGTTGTGCGCAGCAATAAAGACTTCACTTAAGTTGGTGATGGTGGCACGCCGATGTCAGCACTTGCGTAAGCACTTCTGTGCATGTTGAGGCTACACTCAATACGAGCTCTGCTGAACGCTGCACTGCGGTCCGCTCTACTGTCGATGTCTGTGGATTTACCATGACCCCTTCCTTCCAGATGGCAAACGTCCAGCCGCCTACTGTCAAGATGATGTCCTCGAAGAATGGCGAGCGGCGGACAGTGTTCACCAGACCATCGTGGATAATGTAACGGTGGCTGGGTTTGGGACCTGAGAGAGAGAGAGAGGGAGAGAGGGAGAGAGGGAGAGAGAGAGAGAGAGAGAGAGAGAGAGAGAGAGAGAGAGAGAGAGAGAAGTAAGGAAAAGAAAAGGAGAGAGGTAAAAGAAAGCTCTGGTTGAATAACTATTTCTGCAGATGCACCAAGGACTATTATAGGCATATGCGTCTGTGTGTGGGTGTGTGTGTGTGTGTCTCTCTCTCTCTGTGTGTGTGTGTGTGTGTGTACATGACATTTTTACAGCATAGATTCATATACCCATATCCGCTATAATTCACTATGGAAAGCAGCATTTGCCGGGAGGGAATAAATATTTTCATCTCATCAGAGTTCAATTACACAGCAAGACGGATATGGGGTTTATACACAACAATTTCCTCTTCATGCAAAACCAATAATCCATCCTCCCACTCCGTACGATATGTTGTGCAATTTACTGAATAATCGAATGCACAAACCCTGCCAAAGTAAACTTGACAGGACAGACCATAATCTCATAACCAGTAATTAACTCAAAATTGCTGTGTTTGATTTTCAGGGAGACTCAGTCATGAAGAAATTGGATTTAATTAGTCCCTCTTGGCTCTCTGTCAATGGCAATACCTCAACATAAATCCAATGAAATGTGTCACAGAGGGAAACCTCAGCTATGCGTAAGGAGAGAGTAAAGGTGTTAGATAAGGCTGACATTGTTTGCGACTAGACTCAGTGACCTCCTTCAGGCAGCGAGATATTTCAGATATTAAATAACTAGACATGTCAAGGCACTGTGGCTGCCGAGTCTGATGAAGAGCCCAAGGGCTCCAAACGTCATTTGTGTTGGGGATTGAACTCAAATAAACTAAAAAAAGGGCAAGTGTGCGGAACTTTTGGCTCCTGCACCTTCATTTGTATGTGCGCACGTTCCCAAAGCTAAAAAGGTACTGTGGCTGCTCATTTCATGCAACATCATGGCTATAAATGAACACTGACTGCAACAAATATATGTGGATGTTGCATTTGTCTGTAGATTGTATTATAATCTTCTCTTACTAAACAGTCTTCCAGAGTCATTATCCTTCTCCATCTTCCAGTCTGTGTATATCAGCTCACCATCCTGAAGGCAAAAGAGATAACAGAGATTCTCGGATCTGGTAGTAGCACAGACACACACACATACACACACACATACACACACACACACACACACACACACACAGATAACAGAGTTTTTTGGATCTGGTAGTAGCACAGACACACACACACACACACACACACACACACACACACACACACACACACACACACAGATAACAGAGTTTTTTGGATCTGATAGTAGCACAGACACACACACACACACACACAGACACACAGACACACACACACTCCAGGCCATTTATGAGCATCGTAATCTGAATCATCTTCATAACACGGAATTCCTGGAAGAGAGGTGCCAACAGCACGTTTCTGCGGTTATTGCTCATTATCAAATGACTGCATCATTGCTTAATATACATGACTTGAGTGTTGCTCACCTCTGTTCCAACATAGAACTTGGTACAGATATCCTCCAAAGGTTTCAGGTTCTTGGCTGAGGGAACTCGGAGCAGACTGTAGTCAGGTATGTCCGATCTCTCAGCATAGACTGTGGCTGTTAAAATACATTTGCAGTAGCACCATATGAATGTTGTGGATTATGTGGGATATCTTATTAATTAATATGACTATTGCAAAAAAAAACAAATTGCCAAAACCATTTTTTAGGAGTCCCTGTTTAATTTATAGCCAATGCTACTTGGCAGCAATTGCTATTGCATAACACAGCATAGCACAGAACAGCATGTCTACAGTATGTAATGCCGTATTTCAGGCTATATAAATCTATTTATTTTGACAAACATATTAGAAAATAACGAGTGGCCGTTTCCTACGATGATCTACTTTTTCCCCTGGGTCTAGTGATATCAGAGATGTGTAAACCCCAGAGCCTGGGCCCTCTCACTGTAGGACACACAGAGGGGAGGAGGAGCCGGCAGCTCAGTGATCTGTCCAGCCAGCGATGCACGGCCGAGGGCAAGGGCGTAGGGAGGACACAGGGTCGACCGGGAGACGGCAGGGCAGGGTCAGGGGTAATACCTTTGGTGGCCCTCTGCCTCAGTAGTATAAGTGTCCGCTGAAGCCAAGGTCAAAACTGACCACTTACATGCCTCCATATCTGTAGGCTGCTGATGGAGCTCCAACTATCAGTGAGATATCTGAGAATGGGATCCAGTTACAGCTCTTTCTTTCTCTCTCTCTCTTTCTCTTTCTCTCACACACTCTCTTTCTTTTCCCTTGATTCTTCCTGCTTTTCATAGTTAATAAATATTTAGATTTGTGTAGATTTTCATTGTATACATACAGTATGTACATGACGCTATATACTAGTCACTATAATCAGTGGTCAGATGGCGAGGTCCATCTCTTACAGAGCTCAGGGCCAGTGGTGCTAGAAGGCTGTGAATCTGACACCTCTCCATGTCACACTTTTCAATTAGGTCCAAGCAGCACTGCCAGTGGCCTACCACAGGCGCCTGACCAGCACTCATTACTCAGTCTGTCGCCTTTATGCCATAGGGGACTGGCCTGTTAATTACTTAAACCAACAGGGATATGATGGGGGGAGAGAGAGAGAGAGAGTGAGAGAGAGAGGTGGAGGGAAAGAGGGAGGAAGAGGAGGAGACAGAGGAAGGCCCAGTAGAGCAAAGTTCTACGTGACTCCATTATGGAAAGCCACACACCACTTTTTTTTTTTTTTTTCTGCTCTAACAGCGAATTAAATTCATGACCTCACTATAATTTTGAATTAATATAGGGAGACATCGGAGGCAGGAACAAAGACTTGCCTCTTCTGGAGACATCTTCTGGCTCCGGGAGCTTATTGCAAACAGCTGACAGTCAACAAAGCCTAATGGCTCTGCTTTGTCTGGGAGCGATTGCTTAATAAAACGCCATGAAACCAGAGAAGTGTGTGTGTGTGTGTGTGTGTGTTGTGTGCGTGTGGAGGGGGGTGTCTGTCAGGGAGCCATGGCCTGCTGATCACTGGGATCCCTGATCCATCCATGGGGGGAACCTGAGATGCTTTCCCCCATCCCCACCCCCGGCCTATGATGTCCTCCAGCACACGTACACCCCTGAGGTCTGCTGCAGATCACAGACATGACTCAAAGGGACATGACTCCTGTCCTCAGATGGACCCTGCGTTCAGAACATTCTCACACTTACCACACACTGCACTATGTACAGTATATAGTGTATAACCACCTAGTGCACTAGTTAATCACTATATAACGGTTATTCTCTATACAGTGCACTATGGAGGGAATAAGTGGATGTTACAAACACAGAGGGAGGGAGAGACAGAGAGAGAGAGACAGACAAAGAGAGAGAGAGAGAGAAAGAGACAGAAAGAGAGAGGGAGAGAGATACAAAGGCAAGATGATCACTTCCTTGTATGCTGCACTGTGAACTGTGAACAAGAAGTAGATAATTAGTAGATAATTTGTAAAGACAAGGAAGTGGTTTGGGTTGTTACATGTGGAATGTGAGAATGTCATTATCTGAGTTTTATAGATTATTCATGACGTAGGAAACCCCATCAGCAACTTACCCACTTGGCTGTCACTTGTGTTGTGTCGCAGGCAAAATTTGAGTGGACTGTATTCACCGCTGCTGTCAATCTTTGGAAGGGACACCTAGGAAGTATCAAAGATATGAAACACTGTTAGAGAAACATGAAAGACATCAAACAGTGTTAGATAAAACCTGACAAGTGCCTCTAGTAAGGAAATAAGCAGCATGAACAACCACAGCGGTTGATTTCCGTTGGTTAAGTTTTAAATGCGTTGTTCACACAGATAAGATAAGCAACAACGTAGACACGGATTTGTGGCGACCTTCATGAGAGGCTTCCAGGACAGGTCGAGGTGTTTGAACATGTTGGGCACACCGTGCGGGTTGTCCAGTGGCCTCTCGTCCGTCTTCTGCTTCTTCTCCTCCAGAGGCTGCCCACCTGTCCATGGCACACGGATGTCCCAGAACATCACACAGCTGGGATGGAGCGGTGGGGACAAGGAGAACAATTCCTCACAACACTGTCAAATTTGTTACTGTATGTTTAAACAGTGATGATCAATCTGATGTTAATTAAAACCTACGGAAATCTATACATATTCATTCAAAACATTACTAATCAAGTGTCATATACTCTAGAATAGCTGTTATAAGTAAATCCATCCATAGATTCATTCATATAGGCATATATAGTATATCATTCATATGTCTATATAAAAGTCTTTGTTTAAGGAGAACGAGGGGAACATACCAGTCTGGAGCACAGGTAACAATTTGCACACAGGTACCGGCCTTGTTCTCTATCGGAATCCCTGTTCTGGACACCTAGGAATGGACAACCCAAATAAAAGTCTTAATCCTACAATGGCCATGTGTTTCCATAAAAGTGCTGACCTGAACTGTCCCCAAGTCTCCTCTCGAGGTATAAAGGCTCTCCACTGAATCTGATTAGTACCTGCTTTCACGGAGACCCAGTCAATACACAAGACACATTTACAGCAGGGTGAGGTCACCCAGTGTCCTCTCTGACCTTGGGGTGCCTGCCATAACCGGTCATCGGCATACCATTTCTTGGTTGTCAATAATCAGTTTAACCCCTGACCTCTATAGACAAGCCCTGCTGATATTGTACAGCAGTAAATGACCTTACAGTAAATCTTACTGGGCATCATAAACAGTCTTTTTTTGTTTTGTTTTGTCAAAGTGGTTCTCAGACTGATATGAAGCCAAATTGACAATAGCTAATTGGAGCGGAGGGAAATCTTTAAGGTGATAGAAGATTGAGCCCAGCCCTTTTCTGACTGAAGTGTCTCCAGTATCAGTGGGTTTAAATTAAGTGTGAACACTTTAAAGCACCTAATGTGTATTGAGCTCCAAGTGCGGTGGCAGGCACTTTGTTTAAAGCGTTTGCTCAAGATCAGATAAAATAACAGCTCTGCGCTGCTGCACTCTCTGAAGAAAGTGGCCTGTCAGAGTTTCCACTATGGCCAAGTGTCAATCAAATGAATGTGAACAAACAATGCACACAGTTCTAACTGTGACATGGACAAATTACTTCCACAAAGGTGTTTTACGCCATGAGCACCAAAGTACCAAAAAGCCATTAAAACAAAACAAAATCTTGTGTCAGACTGCATTCTTTAATGCAAAAGCATGTAAATGGTGATGACCTGTCAAAAGAGCTTATTTGACTGGGACTTCAATCACTACCCCCACCCCATTTCCACCCCCTACCACCACCCCGTCACCCCGGAGTACCTCGAAGCCTTCCGGGAGCCATTGTATGTCCGTAATTGGTGCTTTGTGACCAGCGTCTATGCCGGAGACGGCACAGTAGCGCACGACGGGAGTTTCGCTTTCCAGCTTGTCCTCAAAGCCCTGCTGTGAAGACAAACACAAAGGGATTACAGTACTCCGCCAGGCGACAGGCTCTCGTCGGCCGACAGCTGCCCGCCATACTGCCATACGCACAGAGGAAACAGGAGAGAGAGACAGAGAGAGAGAGAGAGAGATAGACAGAGAGAGATAGACAGAGAGAGAGAGAGAGAGAGAGAGAGTGGAGATTTTCACAATGCCTTGTTTATGGAAAAAGACCTCTAGAAATGGACTTCAGTGTTGAAGAGGCCATAATGAAGGACATTGTTTTGTTTTTGCCACAATACTGCTTTGCACAGTGAGTCTTTCAAACAGGCATGGCCTTGAAGGCAAATCTCTTGGCCTTGATAAGGATTCCTCCAGCACTGGCGCTTCTGAGAGCTGTCCTTCACTGAGTTAAAGGCTGAGGTTTGGTACTGAACAAATGAGGTCATATGTAATGTGTGTGTGCAATTTGTGTCTGTGTGTCTGTGTGTGTGTGTTTGTGTATGCATAAGTCAGAGAGTGTCTACATGTGTGATTTGTGTGTCTGCTTGACTGTGGCCGTGAGAATGGGCTTGCGTAACAGCTGTGTGTGTGTGTGCATGTGTGTGTGTGTGTGTGTGTGTGCGTGGGGGCTGGAGGTGTTGACTGCAAAGGTTACTGAGTACACAGCGACAATATGGGAGAGGTTGCAGGCAGCTGCTCTGTTGTGGCTTATGGAGACTGGCAGCAGAGGCATACACAGCCTGTAACCATCATTGGTGATTAAAGGGTAAGACCTGAGACACACACACACACACACACACACAGACACACACACACACACACACACACACACACACACACAATCTTAACAAGCGCCTTACTTTTTCATCAGCATCATCCCCGACAGCACTCTGCAATGTCAACATTCCTCTCGGGGACGCTCTGTTCAGTTTCAATCAACAGAGGTCCAGTCCCCTGTTCAAACTGCTCAACTACGGTAAACATAACTAAATGAAAGCCAGGGTCAAACCCAGAGACAAACAATGCTTAACTATTACCTTGCGCACCTTAGGGGGATCCCATGACTGCTGGGTATTGACACAAACTGATAATAATGTTGAACAAATGTCAGAGGGTTCTCCTAATAAGTTTACATAAGTCAGTGAAAAAGGGCATTGTGTTGGTAGATAGTGAGTGCATGTGTTTTGATATGTGACATCTGTGTGGCGTTAGTTGTTTCTCATCACACAAAGATGACTGGAGGACACATCAGGGACTTACCAAGACGACCGTGTTGTTGGACATGCTCTTGCCTCCTCCGCCACGCGTTCCTCGCAGTCTGTCCACATGGGCCGAGATATCCCACAGCACGACCTGCCAGCACGACAACAACACTAATCAGCGAAACACAAAGGTTACCCAACAAAAACAGAGTTAGTATATGATTACAAGTTTGTGTCAGAGAGGTGAATTAAAGCTACAAGAACAATATACATTTGGTAATACTGTGTGCTGTCTCTTTTATTCTTGGTGTAGGAAAAAGTGGCTGGAAGGAATATGTCCCAAGGCAGTCGTTAAATGAAGCTTTAGTAACCTTATATGGTTACTGACCATATGTGCTGGGGATAGTGGAATTACTGAGATAGGAGTACAAAGGGAAAAGAAAGGGAGAGAGACAGAGAGAGAGAGAGAGAGAGAGCGATGGGGAGAGAAAGAGAGGGAGAGAGAGAGACATAGAGCGAGAGAGAGAGTGAGAGAAGGGGAGCGAAAGAGAGAGCGAGAGAGAGATGGGGAGAGAAAGAGAGGGAGAGAGACCTAGAGAGAGAGTGAGAAAAGGGGAGAGAAAGAGAGTGAGAGAGGAGAGAAAAAGAGGAGAAAAGAGAGAGAGAGAGAGAGAGAGAGAGAGAGAGAGAGAGAGAGAGAGAGAAAGAGACACATAGAGAGGGATAGAGAAAGTGAAAATACAGAGGAAGAGCGACAGCGAGAGTCAGCACCTGGCCATTCATGCAGCCGCCAACAATAATATTTGGATCAGAGGGGCAGAACTCAAAGGAGAAGACATCGTCTGGGCACTCAAGCATCAACTGCACAGAGGAGAGAGGAGCGCAGAGAGGGTGAAAAAAAAACACAGTTGGTTAGAGGCATTAGATTTCAAAGCATCTTTCAAGTACAGATGTCTGAGTCATTGAAGTTCATTTATTTTTGACAAGGAATACTGTTTTCAAAGCCCTTCACTTGCTACATTTGGTAAGGTAAAGTGCCCAGTTTTGAGTAGATTTACTGAGACAAAAATGAACAAAACAAAAATGGCCTCTTCTACAGCAAAGGACTCTATATATATGTATTTATGTGTATATAAATATGCTCCTCAAAAATGCTAATAGATATGACCATTTCCTTCATCCATAATTCATTTTGCTTGTCTATCCATGCGACTTCAACGGAGGCTTTTCATGTACCCAAACAAAAGCCTTGTTGGAACCCCTTAAAGCCTTCTCTCATTATCAAATCCCTCATGTTGGGAGGACGGGGGAGTTAAAAGTTGTAAGCTGTCAGTGTAGATTTAAATGGAGGTGGGGTGTGTGTGTGTGTGTGTGTGTGTGTGTGTGTGTGTGTGTGTGTGTGTGTGTGTGTGTGTGTGTTTGTGAAATGAAAGGGGAGAATTTGACATACCTGTGGGTTGATGGGATCAGAGAAGCTCCAGAAGAGAATGAGTGAAGGGTTTAGGACCAGCTTAGAGGAGCCACAGATCCTCTCTTCAAAGGACAGCCTCTCTGTCATGGCGGCCACAATCACCCCTGCCCCATGGCAACATCACACACGGAGATGCAGGAACACACACACACACACACACACACACACAAACAGACACACAAATGTAGGAACACACACACACACACACACACACACACATACACACACACACACACACACACACACACACACACACACACACACCATCAGCTCACTCCATTTACGCCTGTAATGAGCCTGAAGCAACAGGGTATACTGCTGTACTGCAGTGCGGAGTGCTGCTCTCTGTCTGGGGAGAAATGAAATATCACCTCCCCTGCAAAAGCCTGCAGTCAGCGAATGTTGTAATGTGGCCCTACACAACCTACTACACAGCCAACTGTCATTTATGATCAAGAGTCAAATTCTCAATGGCTTATTTATCATTTGGCAAGCGACAGGCTCGGGATGACTTCTGCACCCCCACATAATAACTCTGTGGCTGTCTGGGAGACTGCAAACATTTGGAGCTGAACTATTTCCACCAATAGATTTTACATTTTAACGTCCCTTCACATGGAACCCATTATATTCATTTGGATATGATAAATAAATTCACATTTCAACACCCCTTCGTTTGATGTCCACAGTGTTATAGTGACTTAAACGGACTACTAAAGGGGTGGATTTGTGATCTGACTGACAGTTTCAGAGTGATGATGGTGACTGTAATGCAGAGGATCTCCATCTCCAAAGAGAGGTCAGCTAGAGGAGCGTGCTGACCTGGGATGGTGGGGTGCCAGTTGATGTGGCTGATGGTTCTCTCCTTGCTGTGGTGCAGGTCAGTGAAGGACTGGTACTCCTTCATGTAGGTGTCGGCTTTGCCCCCGAAGGCTGCGTCTTCCTCGCTCAGAGCGGCCCAGTCGTCAAAGAACACATCCATGATCTCGTTCTGCTGGATGGCCAACTCAAATCTCCAGCAAGAAATAACAGCCACAAAAACACACATAACTCCAGTTAATAGTACCCCAACAAATATAGCCATAGGACAGAGCTCTGATGTACAGTGTAATATCCATTCTATTGAGTCGAGTCCATGATATAAGTCTTTGAACATTCGTCAGGATTTACTTGGTCAGACTCTTTGAGGGTACTCTTTCGTCAGACTCTTTGAGGGTTTTGCTGAGAAAGTTTCATTTTGACTTGACCTGAAGTGATTGAGGTTGAAATGACGGAGGACACAGACATTACAAATAAATGAAACGAGCTCAAAGGGAAGAAAAAGTTGAGCAAAGATAACTGTGATGTGGTCTAGGGGGACTGAGGGTTTGGGGGCTGAGGGGGTTTTGAGGGGGTGCTTGCTTTTGGAAGAACGCTGAATAATTCAGTGTCAGTAAGCGCTCAAGTTTGAGTCTTCCTTCTGCACCCCCACAGCAGTTAGAAACGCCTTCCCAAAGCTGCACTGGGAGCCAAGCCCCATCAATCATGCATGCGTCTTACCTTACGGCAACTGACTTGACGAAATTCTTCAGATTCTCAGATTGCAGGCAGTTTTCTTTGTCCTCCTCAGAGAACTCCCGGGGTTCATATTGGGTGCACATATTCTTCGGATATGTCCTAGGGAACCAAATAGTTGGCTGGTAAATCAGCTGAACTTGAAAATCACACTGTTTAGGAATCACACAGAATCAACCCTTCTTGTTCTTCAAGCGTGGAAGTAGAACTAAACAGATTGTAGCAGAAACACCTTTTTCTTTTCCACTATTCATTCACAACCAACCTTTAACTACTAAGACCTTGGCCAGCACTATGATTTGGATGTGTGCTCCTTCCCTGCATTTTTTCTATGAAGTGCAGTAGTATAACCACTAGCAAAATAGAGGGAGAGGAGTTCAAAGTCGGGGCCTTGTCCATCATTCTGTGGTCATCATTACTGAGGGCCTACCACTGAGTTTGAGTGCTTGCAGATATCACGTCGGGGATGGCCTGCGTCCCACAGCCCCTCTCCATCTCCTTCAGGCTGAAGGTCTTGTCCTGGTAGGAGGCGCATTCCATAAAGCCATCTTTGGTTTCCACAGCGTTGCGGTCGGAGAAGATGACTGGAGCGCCAAACTCACGCCTTATTCTGGAGATTTTATACTTTAACTACAGAGAGAGAGAGAGAGACAGAGAGAGAGAGAGAGAGAGAGAGAGAGAGAGAAAGATTTAGAACATTAGATGGTAAGCCACATAGCACAAATGCATGAGTCTGTTTCATAAAATGCTGAAAATGACATGAATATTTTAAGTAACAACACTTTTGCTGTATAACGTTTTTTATAAATATAACTAAAGGTTAGATGTGATGTGATAAGAAATCTATTGTATGTTTTTCAGTTGCATTTCTGTACCCTGGGCCTAGAGTCTGTGAAAGTCTCATCCTCTATCTCTCGGTCACTGCCCAGGGACACCCACGGTTGGGGCACCGGAGTCGTCGGTATCGCATAATCTTCTGAGTCATCCTCCTCTGCCTCCTCATTCTCCAGCTCTGGAGGCTGAGGAAAAATAAACAAAGACACAGACATTACAACTCACAACATTGTAACTTGAACCAGGATAGTTGTGTCTAGAGCATGGTGGATGTTAGCACACCTTCAGGAGAGAATGGGGAGGAAAACAATGGTCAGAGGAGTCTGACAGAGACAGCAGAGGCTTTGGTCTGAGGTCATCAGGAAGTGACATTTGGGCTTACCCGCAGGAGCCTCTCCTTGGCCTCCACGGTGAGAACCAGGTAGAAACTCTGTCCATACGTGAAGTCCCTGTCAAACACCAGTAGCATCTCATCCTCAGGGTAGTCCTGGTTAGACATCATAGAAACAGAAATTGGGGAGTTAATGACATAATGGACATAGAATCCGCTCAACGCACGTACATCTTACACTAAGCAACAAGACTGACAGAGAGGAGACCACAGTTCAAAACAGATGCCAATGAGTATGACAAACCCTAAAGCTGGGAAAGGACCTCCTGATTTTTTTAATCGCAAAGAACAACATTAAGTAGACATAACTTACAGACCGAGTTTGGTATGATTGGGAGTTAGATATGAGCACAAACATAACGATTGCGCTGTTGGCAGTTTAATGTCATAATTGCAACTATGGCGACCATAGAACAGACTGGTCAAGATAATATCAAATATGTTTGATTGAATCTGGATTGCGTCAACAAAGGAAAGAATGGCAAAGATTCAAATATGTCACCCAAACATACAGCCGCGACTTAACACTGTGACTACCGTTGACTCCCTCAGACTTCCCATGATTTTCACGGACGTTGCATCCTTTCAAAATGGGGACGTCTGTTCCCAGATTAAGTGTCTTAATGACAATTATGGGTCTTTCTATTTTGGTGGGTTAGGTTGGGTGAGAGGACTGCACAGACCCCTAAGATCTCATTACACTCTATAGGTGCAGCTAAGGGGTGTGACTGCGATAGGCCCACTGCTCTTTTGACTACTTCCTGCTTGTCTTGACTGCCCTAAGCACTGGACCCATCCATCATAACGGTGGGACATTGTTGCTCTCTCTCTCTGTGACAATGAGAGTGGCCTGACAGCTCACCAGCACGACTTGCTTGATGGGGCTGAAATCAGACACGGCCGCTCGGGTCTTCATGTCCTGCACAATGTCCTCCTTCCGCAGCAGTTTGTAGGGGCTGTCGCCGGTCACGTCCTCGTCGGCCCGGCACTCAAACAGCTCCTGGGTGGCCGAGGTGAGCACCATGGGAAAGATGTCACTGGGGGGTGCTGCAGAGAAGACAGTGGGCGTTTGGGAGGAGAGGGGTTGGGGGGAGAGGAAGTGGAGAGAGGATAGTGGATGGTTGGGGGTGAGAGAGTGGTGGAGAGAGGATAGTGGTTGGTATGGGAGGTGGGGTAGGGTGGGGTTGGGGGGATAAAAGGATGTCAGAGAGCTATATGAATCCCAATCCTCTTATAAATGAATCATCTTGAATTATGAATCAGCTAAATGACTTCTCAATATCCAATCCGATGTGGTGTCGATGGACTGCACAACAGCATGGACTAGCTTATGTGTCATAACTTCTCTTTTGAGTCACAGCACCAGATTCCGCTTTGCTGAATCTGAGAGGGGTTGTGTTTCAGCTTGGCTTTTGGCTTCATGTGTTAGCAGAGCCTACACCGCTTCACACCCTGAGACATAAGAGCTGTACTCTTACACACTCCAGCTGACCACGCTTTAATTCTGACGCCCGACCCCTTGTAGATCAAAGACTGGATGGGTAGAAGGCCACCCCCTTTTTAGCTGAAACCACAGGCTCTTTTTCACTCAAAAATTTAAAGCATTCCTCTTCCACAACAACCTGGTGAGATGCTATTACAGTGACACACACCCATACACACACACACAAACACACACAGACACACACAGCCACACACACACACACACACACACACACACACACACACACGCACACACGCACACACACACACACACACACACACACACACACACACATACAGGGGCCCTCTTAATGACCCCCTTGGCTGAGTGTAGTCTATGTCTCTTCCTAGGCGGCCCCTAACATCAGTGCTCTTGACACACAGCGTGCAGGGCTTTGCATAATCACAGAACTCTTGCACTTTAGCTCTCGCCACCCTCTTCAAAAGGCTTTCGCCAGAAGTTGCTTCTGCTGGGAGTTGACAGGGGACCAGCAGTCATGAGGGGTGTGTGTGCGCGTGTGTGTGTGTGCGTGTGTGTGTGTGTGTGTGTGTGTGTGTGTTTGGCTCTCTAATCCACCTGGATCTGCACATCATCACTGGGCTACTACCTTGGCTCACAACACTTTGTTATGTAAGGATGGGATGTACACAAGTGAACTACAGCGATGTGCATGTGATCGTTTGGTTTTGAACGATCCCTATGTGAATGGCAGCTTTAACTAGCTGCCCAAACCCAGTAACCTACTGCTGTGTTACTGCTTCTCATAGTGTTTCCTCTGTAAAGTTGTGTCATGTGTTAATGAATAAAGAAAAACTAAAAGAAGAAAAGGGATGCATGTTATTTAGAGCAATAGCTAAAACAGTAATAAACACATCAAGTACCTTCAAAAATGCCTGAAAGGAATTCTGTTTTGAGCTGTTATCTATTTCCTCCTAAACCTTGTTTCTTTCAGGACACGGGTCATGTCCTGGGCAGGAATGTTTCTTGTTTGAGTTTTCACAGTTCTCACAGTTTTTTACCCTTGGATGTCTCTCTCTCTCTTTCTGTCTCTCTCTCTCTCTCTCTCTACCTTAATTCAGCTGGCTTTCGGTTCGACTTGGGAGAGACTCCAGACAACACATGACCCTGACTTCTCCCCCAAAACTCAACCGAGGACAAAACACGTTGATGAGGTCTCGTCTGCCGAGCAGCCAGGGCTTAGCCGGGCAGAAGGCGCTATCAAGTTGCACCCACAAAAGTGTGGGTGATGTCATTTAAGGTAAAAAGATACACTTCTGCTCCGCGCGTTTGTCATAATAAGAGGGAAGGTTTAACCAAAAGTGTGTTTTTTTTTTTCAGGGTGGTGCTGGGAAGAAGAAGAAGAAGAAGAAGAAGAAGAAGAAGAAGAGAAAAAAACAATGACAGTCTTGAAAGACAAACTGACAAAAAAGAGATAAGACTGAAAGAGACCTGTAAACAAATACCCTTGCTGAACCTTCGCCGTGTCCACAGGCACTGCAACCATATACAGAGGCTCACATGAAAAAGCACTGAGTGGAGCGGGCATATGCTTACTGCCCAGTGTCGGCTATGATGAGCATTCTGTGAACATGGTATGACATCATTGATCTGACAAAAAGATCCTCAGGCTACCCTTTATTGACCTCGCATACTGTAGTCAATACATTTCACTAGTGCTACCAATGGATGGGTTTAAAGATGGATCCCTGACCACAGACCACCATCCTAAGGCTGGTTGTTAAATGTCCAAAAAGTCCCCTGGATAACATCTTTTGGAAAACACCATGCTTAGAGTGGCTCCTCATCAGAATAGTACAGAACATCAAAATACATATTGTTACCAAAAGGCTATGAAATTGCACTTGCAATTGCAATCTTACACAACATATATAAATCTTTAAAATCTGTTAGATTAACTGTGACTGTCTGAGGTAATAGAATGGATGTTTATGGCAGAAGAAAATTAGTCTGCATTGCATCCATCACTATACTACAACATGTATGTCACAGTGGATATGGCCTGTCATGGTTCATCAGATAGCCTAACACACTAGGGAAGTCTATTTGATTATTAGCTGAAACGGTGCAGTCAGTTTAAACTACGCCATTGCTTGTGAGTTTCCCAGACATGTGTTTGTAATTTCACTATCGTGAGCATGATCTCTGGCCAAAGAGCCAAAATGAATAGGATAATGAATGGGACGAAGAGGAGCCAGGAACAATACAGACACTGAAAATAGTATTGTGCAGCAAAGTGGCTGCTCCTGATCCCACAGTACACTCCAAGAGTCAGAGGTGAGTTGAGGACTGCAACACAACAGCCCTGTGCTACTGGGAAGAAACACTGAAAGCTCACGGAGCTTCCTGTGGAATTTTTGGTGTAGGCCTAGTTCTCTAAAAGGTTCTGTGAACTTCCCAGTCCAATATAAGAGTAAAGCAGACATACCTAATAGCTGCATTATTTTGGGGTTTCTTTTTTCTGTGGTTGGTTAGTTTGAATGTTTTTGTTGTTGTTAAGGTTTTTTATTTTATTTTTACCCTGTTATAGTCATCTCATGTGCTTCTTACCAGTTTCAGCAAGATTTTCAATAGATGATGCAGCACCATTCTTCTTATCTATATATAGATACAAAACAGGAACTTAGTGTGAAGGGCTAAAGAAAATAATTATCAGTAAATGACACATCAAACTAGCATAGCGGTTTTGTGTTTCAAAATTTGAAAAATATGCTATTGCTTTGATAGTGAAATATTAAGTCCTTTGTATATTCATGCTAGCATAAAAAGAGGAGAGTTTTTGCTTGTTTGTTTTTGCTTAATCTATGGATTCTGTGGATCATATTTACCTTTCCCTTTGCTGCTTGCTGTGCTCCTAGGTCTTTGAGATGCCATTGCTGCAACAACAACATAGTCATGAAATAAAAAATAGGCCTAGAGTTAGAAGTAGGCTACAGAACGAGACATATGGTTACACTAAAGAGCTTGGCCCTTAGGCTACACTCAGTAAAGAACTCACTGTGTGTTCACTGTGTGCTGAGTGTGTTTCACTAATTCACGGATTGGGATAAATGCAGAGACCAAATTTCCCTCACGGGATCAAAAGAGTATATATCATACTACAATGCCTGATGGCAAAAGTTGAGAGACAGTGCCACCTAGTTGCACACAAGCTTTATGTTCGCAAAATGGGAGAGAGATCACACCGATGCATTTTTCAACACGTTCTCAACTTTACAGATCGGCAGGGATAAGGAGGTCTATCAAGTAATATATTTGTCCTTGAAATGCCAATCTCTGTGTGTAGAGTAGGCTACTGCTACAGTAGCCTATTGTTTCGACAACAAGAAGGCACATACTCTTGCAGAATCTCCGTCCCCACTAACTGATTTTTTCAATCTATTTAGCAATGTAAGATTGCATAGAACTAGGCAACCTGCGACAGACAGCTACTCTGCCATGGCTAAAAGTATGGTAGATGACAAGAATTGTAAATGTAATTGTTTACATACATTGATGAGCAGCTTATCTTAATGTAAGGTGAGATTCTCGGGCAGGTTGACATGCGCAATCAATCCAATGCAGTCTATGCAACATTTCAGTCGGAAACAATTTACATTAAAGTGCCGCAAACACAGTATGCAAGATTGGATTTAATACTTTGAAGAGGGCAAATGACAATTTAGCCACAACTGTTAAAGTTAATGTTAGCATAACACGATAAGTTTGCGGTTGTCATGTGATAGTCTAGAACTATTTGGTTGATATGGATATAAAACATGAAGGCTACTGGCAAAATAAAAACTAGCGTAGAAAACGAACATAGCATGTCAAGTTTACATTTAACGTTACCTTTAGGCAGGTGTCGCCTACTGACTTTGGCTGTGCCGTCACAATTTTTCTGTGGTTTCGTTTTGGTGTTTTTCTAGCTTCCGGCATCAAACGGGTTGCTAGTAGTTACGGGAAGCACGAGCAGTGGTTTCACCAATCACAACAGCTAAACATCCAGTCCATCATGCACACACGTGACACTCCCCTCAACTTCTTAACACAGTCACCTCACCTGTTCAGATTGCTCAGGGAGTTCTTCAGAGGTGTTCAACTTTTCCATTTTCTTCCATAATTACAATTCGAATAGACTGCAGATAAACAATCCGGTGAGAAGAACTGTGATATTTAATGTAATAGCATTGCATATTTTTTTCTAAACCGTGGTCATCGGATTTTATAGCCTACAGTGCACCATTTTACTTTAATCACCGGTCAACTTCTTCATAAGCAGCGCAGGAGAAGAGGATCAATGGACGTATGATTTCTGTTGATTGTCATAATTAGACACACAACATTTTTGCCGGTGAGTGTTGGTCTCGCCCGTATGGGCAGGATATCAGTCTCCTGAATTTATTTAAACTGACGCCGGTGGTGGCGCCCGAATATGATTGAGCTGGAGTGTGGTTAGGCTAGCATTTTGTTCTCCCCAGCAGATGTGCATCTAGTTATTCTGTGCTTTGACAGTTGATTGGGAAAAGTTTGTTTCCATGTACAAGATCAGCATGGAACAGTTTGATCAACTTTCTGACTGTGAGATGCAGTTTCTTATTCAGCATGTCACGGGTCAAAGCTCAGGTAGGCTAATTAAGCCAGATCCACCCCTTCCTCGTGTGTTACATATTAATTTGGTGAAGTGCAAAGTAAATTGTAAAGAGTTAACACCACATAATGTTTCCAGAAGCTTGAAAAACGTAGCCTATTTCAGGTCTAGGATAAAGGTAAGGTACTTGGTAAGGTAAGGTTACCTTCAGGCTATGCCATTGCCATCCAATAGGTCAGCTGGAGATGAACACTGAACTTCTATCAATTCAAATCAAATGACAGTTTTAGGATTTTACATGGCCTCTATCTCTCTCTCTCTACCCATGTCTTTCTCTTTGTCTCTGTCTGTCTCTATGTTTTCCGTTTTTTTTTATTTATTTGTGTTCTGTTTCTTCCAGATATGGATGAAACTATTTACAGGTCTGCAAATGATCCCAATGGAAATGCTCACCCATTCTGGTCAGATTCTCCAAATTTGAACTTTAAGGAAGTGGAACGCTTTAGGAGGAAACTCAAGTATTTCTTCATGAACCCCTGTGAGAAGTACAAAGCTCGTGGGAGAAAGCCATGGAAACTAATTCTGCAAATAATCAAAGTTGTCATCATTACAGTTCAGGTAAGAACCAATAACCAAAATCTCCTTTTAACAGTGTGTATCTATACACAGCCTTGAAGAAATTATTGGCATGACGTGTATCGTTTTGATCTGGTTATTTTTTGTGTGTTCTAGCTGGTCTTATTTGGACTCAGTAACGAGATGGTTGTAACATTCAGAGAGGAAAACCTGATGACATTCAAGCATTTATTCCTTAAAGATTACACAGATGGCACTGCACACACATACGCACTGTACACAAAGCAAGACATGTATGACCACGTTGGATATGTCATAGAACAGGTAGGCCCTTACTAATCATTTTGGGATGCAAGATGGCATAATATTGGATTGGTGCCTTCTCTTTATTATCTTAAGAAGCACACACATGAGAGCACAAGCACACTTTGTGAGCTGGATTATTTTTGTTAACACTCCAACAACACCTGGCTCTTTATGGCTCTGAAACGCCTTCAAAAAAGTGTTCTACTAAATGGTCAAATGTGACGGATAAGTAATAATAATGATGCTAACAGACCTGATTTATATATAGGTCTATATGTAAAAGTAATAGCTTTTATTTTGGAAACTGCACATACCATTTGTGTCTAGGTATTGTGTGAAGCCTCAAGACGATCATGTTCAAACTCAAGATGGTGTGGGTTTTTGGTTTGTGTGACCTTTCCTCTTCGTTAGTTTACCAACCTCAAAAACATTTCCGTGGGAAACCATGCATACGAGAAGATTGGTCTATCCTACACCCCTCTCGTACTGTGCCAAGAGTCCTACAGAAATGGAAGCATCTCGCCGGGAAATGAGACCTTTGACATTGATGCACAAGTGGACGTTGGTAATGGTTTACTCAAAAAACTTGGTGCTTTCTGTTTAGTGTTCTGTGAAGGTGTCCCCTTTGTGTCCTTTCATCTTCAACTGTCCAACTGTTTTTCACCCCCTTGCTAGAGTGTGTGGAAATCTTTCCAATGGTCCCTTTTCACCAAACGCCTGGGAACCCATTTCCAGCAAATCTTACTTTAGATTTCAAAAGGTATAACAAAAACCATTCAGTAAATTAGACTCCAGGCTAAATACAAGCTTTGCTGCTGGATGTGTGAAGTGTACACTATGCATATATTGTCAATGGCTTTGTTTAATGCCTTTCACTTTGCGAACTTTATTTTTTTGCTTCCAGACTGCTGGCTGTGAACATTAACTTTACACTGAAAGCCATCAATCTGCAGACTGTCCAACATCATGAGTTGCCTGACTGCTATGACTTCGATATACTGGTATGTCACCTGACCAACCCTCCCTGCTTGTCTACAAACTTCCTTCCTGCAATTTGTCATTTCAAGACATGCGTAACAAAAGGGAACCAAATATGCCCTTCCACTCTGCCTGAGTTTTCCACCAGGATTGTGTCCTAAACTCAAAATAAAATGTTGGGCCATAATGTTGGTGTAAGAATTTCCTATAAGGTTGTGCGTGTTGGGGAAAGACAAATATCATAAGGGTTATGAGTAACATGTGACCAGTTAAATATAAATAGAAAAAAATGTCTCTGTGAACAGATCACCTTCAACAACAGAGCCCACAGTGGCCGAATCAAGGTGGATTTGGATCATGATGTTGAGATCAAAGAATGCAAAGACTGGAATGTCACCGGCACATGTGAGCAATCCAATATTTGATTTTGTATGTCCTATCTGCCAGATGGTGTAAATTTCTTGTGTACATTTGATGAAAGAGGAAGCATTTAGCCTGTCCTGCACATGTGTTAGGAAAAGAACAAGCTATACGAGTCTGTCTCTCTCTCTCTCTCTCTCTCTCTCTCTCTCTCTCTCTCTCTCTCTCCCTTGTTTAGCCCCAAGGAATCTTGTCTACATCCTTTTTTTTGATACCATCATCATTCTGATGTGCCTCGCATCTCTGATTCTCTGCTTGAGATCAGTTTTCACTGGAATAAAACTCCAGTCCGTAAGTCTCCCATTTTAATGGCATCAGCTGATCCAATACCTTGTTCTCCTAAACCCTCATATGTTCAGATAATCCTAAGGTTATCCCACGAGAATGCCTGTCCTGTTTAGCATTTCAATATGACATTTGCAGAGGCTATATTTTCCCTGAGTCAAAGGCTCATGACTTGGTAATGGTATTTTAGACAGTCATAATGCATCACTGGAAGTATCACGGTCCTCTCATATTCCCCTTTTTATCCATTCGTAGGAGTATACCCAGTTTTTCAGCACCTTTTATAACAAAACTGTGCCCCGGTCTGACCAAATGGAGTTTATAAATGGCTGGTACTTCCTCATCATTGTCAGCGACGCTCTGACCATCATCGGCTCCATCATAAAAATTGAGATCCAGATAAAGGTGAGAGAGGTTTGTGGACGTGCACAGGAGTGTGTGAAGGAGAGATCACGAGATGAATCACACAGAGGTTACCTCTGTTAAATAAACAAAATCTCTATGATCTGTAATGTCAACTTGAAGATGGTGGTCAGTCATAGTGGTGCTTTGTCAGTATGATTAATGTGATTTCGGTTCAGTGACAGGTATGCTAAGGGTTGTAAAGGAATGTAGCCATGTTGATGTGTGACTAGCATGATTACCTGGAAAGTAAACGACTCTAAACAACCGGCATGTTTCACCAGGATGTGACCACCTATGACCTCTGCAGTATTCTCCTGGGCACTGGCACCATGCTTGTGTGGGTAGGGGTCCTGCGATACATGGGCTACTTTAGGAAATACAACGTAAGATTGTTTTGTGTACTACAGTGTTGTTTATTTCTACTTCTCACATTCCTCATTCCTTCATTAATTGTTGAACTTCTGTCAAAAAGAGTACATCACATAATGTTAGGACTAGCAACATCTAATTTCTTTTGAGTGGTGTCTTTAACATTTTGTGCTGACTTTTTTTTGTTTTTTCCTTTGAAAGATTCTCATCATAACTCTGAGAACAGCATTCCCAAACGTGATCCGGTTCTGCTGTTGCGCTGCCATGATCTACCTGGGTTATTGCTTCTGCGGGTGGATCGTGCTGGGGCCATATCATGAAAAGGCAAGGCTCACATTCTTTAAAATACATCAACAAAATGTGGACACCATAAAGTCAGAAATTCAAGCAAACATGGGACTACCCATAGCTGTAAACTGTGATTTAGATGTATACAAATTCAGATATATTTATTTAGCTGACACATTTAAAGGTGCTCTAAGCGATGCCATGCGTTTTTTAGGCTAAAACAGTTTGTCACTTACTGCAAACATCACCTAACCAACCGCTAACTGTCTGTGTCCTGAATACACTGTAAAAAACCCAATCTCTGTGGACAGTCCAGGGGCCTGTACTATGAAGCGGGGTTACTGGCTTATCTGGGTAACTTCGAGAGTAACTTGATCACGCGTGGCATAGCTTCCCGATTAACTCGTACTACGAAAGGTGGATATGTTTTAACCTAGGTATGCTGCCATGGCAATTTACCCTGCATCTCAAACCTGCTCCGACGAGGTTATGTTCTTGGTTAACCCGAGGTTTCCGTTAACCACACCCTTTATAAGTAGCCTACCACCCCTCCACTAACAATTCGAGACAATGTCGGCGTACCTGGATGATCCATACGACATTGGAGCGCAAATCATGAGGGGCTCTCTTCGCAGGGCGAGGGGTTTTAGAGACCGCCATATATAGACTATAGCATATATATATATATATATATATATATATATATATATATATATATATATATCCGGACGATATTCTCTATGAACATATAGATTGTCAGCCGAAGGAATTCGTTATCTTTGTCAGATGATCTAGGCAGAAGTCTCTTATGTCACCCGTCATAGCAATACCCTTACGTGGACATTCATGTATTCCATCTAATCGGTGATGCTGAACATCTGAGCAAGAATACTGTATGTCCGAAAATAAATCGGACATAGGCCTAGCCGACAGTATGCTGAACATCTGAGCAAGAATAGCCTAAAATAAATCGGACATAGCCTAGCCTACAGTAGGCCTAATAAATGAAAATCACAATTTTAACAAACTTGTTGAATTGAATGTCATATTTCTGTACCCTGCACATAAAGGCTACACATTTCCACAGCACCAGAATCCGAACGAATGCCTCCCTCAACCCCTTCCACAATCGCCCTTCCACTATTATTTGCGAAGGCCAACTCCTCTGCTACTGTAAAACACTCCTTAGTAGGCTAGTGTTCAAAGACACATTTTTCTTGTTAGCTGTAAAACAGAGGCCAAGTGGAGGCTATAAGCATACTAGGCCTACATGTTTTCATAATTAAGAAATATTAATGCAAGCTATAACTATATAAACCTACTATTCTGAATAATGTGTTTGTGTTTCATTTTCACCTGCTGCCATGTGCGTTTGGCAATGGTGTTGCATCTGAAATGTTCACAGGATTAGGCATACACTAAATCAGTCAATGGGGGCTACTTAAACATTCAATTATCCTATTACTGTAATCTATATGCCCACTTCTAAATTGTGTTGCATCTGTAGGCATTTCTATGAACTCAAAATAGGCAATTTAATTATTTAAACTCATTTCAGACATTCCGCAAGCTAATCCTCCGTAACACATGTTTGAAGAACATGTGGAAATAAAACTTTACTTTTAGGCATTAAGGCTACCCGATCTGCAATACGTTGCCAACAGCCTTGCTTTGTTCACTGCCAACGTATTGGATTTTTGTCGTAGAGTGGGTTTTAATTCCTCATAACTTGTCATAATAATTGTGCATTCCTCATCCGTAAAAGGTGATTGCGTCATCATTGAAAGTGTTGACTTGCGCTGCAACACGCCCCTTTTATGTGAACGCGCACAAACTCCAATTAGGTTAACCCCGGCTCAACAAATCAACTTCATAATCAGCTTTGTAGTACCGATTAACACCACTTAAGATAACCAGGTTTTGTCAACCCCGGTTTAACAAAGTAACCCTGGGTTACATCTGGGTAGGTTAAGCTCCCTTCGTAGTACAGGCCCCAGGCTCCAAAAACGGCAACAAAAACAACCTGGGCAAACCTAGCCCATAAAAACATAACAAACTGTTCCAGCAAATCACAGATGAGATGCGCGTTTAGGAGAGTTTCAATTGCACGGGAGGGGGAGGAAGTAGCGAGCTAGCTCTTTGTTTTGTTTGAAAGTCAACAGAAGTGACATTACCCAGCATCGCTTAGAGCGCCTTTAACCAAAGCAACTTACAAATGAGGAACAACGTTCAGGCTCCATTGAAATAGGAGACCTTTTTATTAAAATAAAAAAGAGAACTAAGGTAATCGGGTGGGGAAATTGAGTTGAAAATAACACAAAGATATAGTTCAGAGAGGACGAGGAAGAAGGAAGTGTATGGTAAGTGTAAGTTAGCAATGTTAGGGTTCATTATTAAGGGGACAGAGAACACCCTTTCTCTGCTTCCTATAATGTGCAATATGTAGCCCTCGCTCATCCAGTGACACATTCTAGGTCAATAGTGTATAGACCTAGAACCTACTGGAAAACACATCCTCTGTGAATGTGGATCAATCAAATAAACAGATTTTTCTGATACTGTTGGATAATCAAAGATGGAGGTTTGATGACTTGCTGATGGTCAATGATATTTCTGGGCTAGGTTTGGGTTAGCTGGTATATAGCTAAATTTAATGCAACAGCCTAACTGGAGGTGTGACACATACCTGTCAACATTTGGGGGGGGGGTGTTCAGTACCGGATCTGTGTTTGCATATTTAATACGTTTCATACACGTGTTTCAACACTGCATTTCGGTCGTTGCTTTTACCTTACCATTACCTTACGCATGCCAGTTATGTATCCACCAGCTGCCTGCCTGCAGCCTACTTCCAAAACTCCAAAGCTGCTTGCTGTCAGATTTGTGGGCAGCCGTGGCCCACTGGTTAGCACTCTGGACTTGTAACCGGAGGGTTGCCGGTTCGAGCCCCGACCAGTGGGCTGCGGCTGAAGTGCCCTTGAGCAAGGCACCTAACCCCTCACTGCTCCCTCGAAATATTGAAGCAGGCAGCTCACTGCACGGATTAGTGTGTGCTTCACCTCACTGTGTGTTCACTGTGTGCTGTTTGTGTTTCACTAATTCACCGATTGGGTTAAATGCAGAGACCAAATTTCCCTCACGGGATCAAAAAAGTATATATACTTCTGAGGGCACAAGTTCAGTGTATCAACAAAACTCAATAACAGTTTATGTGATGTGTTAATCAATTAAATTCCCAACAATTTCACAACAGCTAGTTCTGGAGTAGGCCATTCAACTAGCCCGCTTGCTTACGACGAGACTTACGACAGTCGGCACCCGCTTCCTTATTTGGGTTTTGGGTTGCCAGGTTTTAGCCTATGATAAAACGGTTGAAATTGAAACTAAGTGATCGTGTATGTGTAGAGTGTATTTCATACACAATCTGGCAACCTGAATGGATCAATGATTTTAAAATGAAGTTTGATGGCCATGCAAATTACGGGAGTTTTCCGGGAGAAATAACAAAACGGGAGGGTGCTGGGAGATTACCTTGAAATACGGGAGAAACCCGGGAAAAACGGGAGTGTTGACCGGTATGGTGTGACAAAGCATAAGGTTAAGTTGTTGGCTGTGTTCCGGTAATTGGAAGTTGTTGTCTTTTAATCATTCTACGTTGTCTTTTAAGTCTTTTAATTATCCTACTTTATGTACTTTTTTAACTATTGGCCCTTTATGCTTTTATGTACTATTACTCTTTGCTTTTGTTCTTGAATTACCCGTGTATGAAATGTGCTTTATAAATAAACTTGCTTTACACAAGCCACACAGAGTGTCTCTTTTAACAGTTGTTCTCTCTCAATTGTTTTGCGTCTAGTTCCGCTCCCTGAACACCGTTTCTGAGTGCCTGTTCTCCCTGATCAATGGCGACGACATGTTCCCCACCTTCAAAGACATGCAACAGAAGAGCTACCTGGTGTGGCTCTACAGCCGCGTGTACCTGTACACCTTTGTGTCCCTGTTCATCTACATGGTCCTCAGTCTGTTTATCACCCTCATCACAGACACCTACGAAACTATTAAGGTACTGGCAGAACGCTCTTTGTTTGGTAAATCGGTTTGGGATCACTTTACTTGCGTTTACATTTGACATTTATTTATTGATTCATTTGGTAGACATTTTTTTTTATCCAAAGTTATTTATATATATATATATATATATATATATTTATATATATATATATATATATATATATATATATATATATATATATATATACATACACACACACACACACACACACACACACACACACACACACACACACGTCAATTATACTACAAGGACCATTGTCCCCAGAGCAACTCGGGGTTAAGTGCCTTGCTCAAGGACACAACGGTGGAAGCCGGGTATTGAGCCCACAACTTTACAGGCTACTGCACGGATGGTCCACCCATATATTAAGGTTCATGTTCACCATGTAAAGTTGTTGTTGTTGATCAATTACTGAACATCACCTTGACCAATTCCAAAGTCTAACTTTAACCTTAACCATACATGTATAGCTAACAGAGTGTCAACACATGGTTATTGAATTAATCTGTTAAAGGCTATACAAATCTAGACCTTTTCACCAGTATTCAAATGGATTGGATAGCCCACAGCCAACATTGCTATGACTTGCACAGCATGCATGCCTATACCAGAAATGAATTGACATTATGGAGATGTATTTTCTGAACCTGAGCCAACCTGCTAGTAACTTCTCTTTACTTCTCTCAGCATCAGCAGCAGGAAGGCAGTCTAGAGTCTGAGCTGCACGCCTTCATATCCGAGTGCAAAGACCTGCCCGACTCTGGCCATTACCGCCTGGACCAAAATCCTACCGTCTGTTTCCACTGTTGTCTCCCGCAGTGCAGGTGTTTCTTTACACTCTTTTTACTCTTTACTCTACTTTTATGGACCCTTTCAACAAGGTAAACACAAACAATGCTTGAACATTCTATTTGGGCCCCAATCTACTTCCTCTGCATGAAGATAACATATGGAATGTTAAAAAGGAAGTCTTGTGGGGCCAACTATGATGCTGATAATGGAACTCTCCTGAAAGGGTCCATTGACCAGTGACTGCTTCTGTGTGGTCATGTATATTGTGAGAGAGATTCTGATGTTGTCAAGCTGAAGAAGGGAAGGGTTTAGCACTAGAACGACCGTTGACTGTTGAGCGTTGGAATTTAGGGGCCGTGCACACGACGCCGGTTTTTGTGAAACCGGTGAGGTTTTGTTAACGGTTACGCCTTGCATGTACACGACGCCGGCAGTTTAGGAGACTGAAACCGTGTAGACGGCTGTAGGTGCGAAGCCGGCAACTTTATGACGACATAGCCACGGCACTCGACCTGACATGTTGCTTGTCAAAACAAACCAAACCATTTATTTATCATATTAAAATGTTTTTCTTTCCCCTGTCATGATTTATGTGCACAATGTAGCCTATCAGCCTTTAGTGGCTAAGTTAGAAGCACACGTTAGCTTAACTTAGTTAAACATTAGCTTACTGCATGTTAGTGTTGTCTCCAGTGGTGCTCAGACCTAATGCAATGCGTAGGTTAAGTAGTTGAAATTTCACATAGCAGTCACATACCTTGAAAATTAACTTTATTAGTTTAACAGTTGAATTGAAAACCGAATTGTCTGTAGTCTACTTATTTCATGCGACGGCTTAACCAGAGCACTTATTAGACATTCTCTGGCTTAACAAACTGTTTCAACAATGTTTTCTTCTATGCGATTCACGTGAAATTGTCGTGAAGCTTCTGCACAGCGGCGCCATCGACTGGTCTGGCATATGCACTACAGCACATTTAGCCGGTTACACCTCTGTGTGTACACGTGAGGTTTTTTCTTGCCGGAGTCGTTAAAGGTGTGAAAGCGGTAAGAGAAAATCCACCCGGCGGTGTCGTGTAAACGGCCTCTTAAACTCAAACATTTCACCAACAGAACTCCGTAAGTCGGTATATGGTTAAATGACTCATTACAGGGCAATTGAAGACTCTCTCGCCCGCCCCTACTGCCTGTTGGAAGAATATCCCACTTGCACGTTCGGTGTATCCGACCCACCGACCTTCAGTCTCACAAAGTCTCAGACATTTTGAGAAGCAGGATCAGTTTACATCCTGCATCCCCAGCACAGAGGCAGGTTAACGAAACACTAGCGATTGTTGCAAACGTGTGTATAATGGCAGAGCCGGCGAAGAATCAGCAAAAACCCTTGACGGAAGATGCAAAAAAAAGGAAAAAAGCTTCAGACCGAGCGAGGGCTCGCACACATATCGACACGTACAGACGCTAGGGGGAGCTTCGTCGAGAAAAAGCATCAGGCTTGCCTGGTGTCCCTTTAAGAAAGTAATTTTTTGAAAAAAAAAAAAAAAAAAAGTTGCCAAAATGACCAGTCACAGCCTTTGTAGTGTTAAAGGCAATGGGAGTTGGTAGAGCATGAAAAGCCTAAAACAATCTTTAATAATCTTATTTAAATAAATTAGTGGTTTGTATATTCATTGACTGCTTCGTACAAAAAGATCAGCTGCTTATCATGTATTTCATTGCACTTTTTGCAGATCTGATGATTATCAAGAGAGACTGCCGAGTTAGTTGCTACCAGAATGCAATTGCACCACACGAGAAACGGCGGAGAAATGTAAAAAGATTGAATTGTACTGAAATCAACATTACTGTACAGCTTTATAATCTCTAGTTGAATGTGTTGCATTATAATACAACAATAATAATGTTGGTGAGCTATTATTGTCATATGTTGTATGTAAGACCAATGAAGTACTTTAGGCAAGAGAGTCTTATTTGATCTTTTTAACATTTTGTGTCTGAAAATGAAATGTGGGACTTGCTTTAAATATACACAGTAATAATTATGCACACTGAGCAAGTACACCAACAAAATGTAGGCAATATGTTTACAGTACCTTTTACACACATTCTGATGCACTTTGGCACTTTTTCTAAGTATTGTACCTGTCTGCAATAGGTGGAGGATGAGGTGAAGGACAGTTTTTATGCACTGTGTTTTCTGTAAACCTGTATAGATAATCGTGCTTATGGGGTAAGGAGTCATCACAAAAATATGAGTAATAGCGTGGTCTTCTGTCTCTAAAGATTATAAAATTATAAAGATTGTTAAAATCAATCAATGTATAATGGTGCTTTGTTTAGATTCTGAAGAGAAATAAATATTGTGATTTGTTATGTGTTCAATAGCAATTTACTGGAAGCTTGTGGAAGCATATTACCTGTGAGGAGCAGAATTTATTTGATTTATTTATACATTTATTTATGTATTAGTTAATTGTCCTGGGGGGTATTCCAGAAAGCAGGTTTACTGGCTTAAATGGGTATGTTAACCCAGAGTTAGCGGTAAACCTGGGATTTCAGTTCCAGAAAGCTCAAAAATGATCAGGCTATGTAAGTAACTATGGTAACATAGGCTCTGAACTTAACCTGAACAAAACCTACCCCCTACCAGGTTATGTTAAATTATGTTCGGTTATTTTAGTGCATGTTCAATCAGGCCGCTATTTTTACACTTGTCACGCAATGGCGTTTCATTTTGACGAAGGTCCGATTGACAAAGAAGCACCAAATCATATAATATTCATCCGTGCAATTCACCGTGAGAGGGCGATAAGACCACGACATCACATGATCGCCTATCCATTCTTTTCCAAACGAAGTTTTCAAGAGCTTAGAGTTTTCAGCTGAATCGTAAAATATAGGCTACTTGAAAAGCATTCTCCATCCCTACATTACGCATGGTGGATTAGAATAGAATAAAATAAATCTTTAATGTAGGCTAGCTAGCCTACACCATATGGACATTTGTGTTTGGCTCACCAGACAGATGGACAAACAACATCTCAGACACATTGAAGACATAGGCTAATTAAAACAACTACAGTACAAAAAAGGGGAAACATAGCCTATAGAAAATTAATAAATAAATTTAAATATAGCTGTACAGCTCAGCCTGGTATGCATGTTGTCACTAAGTTTGGTTAAGAATGCTGATGGTATTTGGGATAAAATATTTTTTTAATAGGCTACACACGCTCTCCGACTGGGAGTTTTTGTAGTGTTGGAGACGCAGAGCATATCGGCAAGCTGTCGGTCGGTGCGTAAAGTTTGCCTTTGCCTTTTATTCTGCCTTTTATTCTCTATCTCTAAGCTGAATACTATTGCATGTTCAGATAGGCTAACTGCCAAGTGACCTTACCGTGCTCCCAAACGTCTCCTGCAGCACTGTGCCTGCGTGCACCTTATGAGAGTTCACTGAATGAATGACGCCACGGATTGGTGGCCACAAGGCATTTCAATTAACACAGAAAATTGTTATTTTTCTAAATTTCTAATTTCACAAACTATTAATGAGACATTTTAGCGAATATTCGCGTTGGAACTAGCGGAAGTATTACACATTTTAAAAAGTAAAAAACGGGTCTTGTCAAAAGGGCATTTGGACGTTAAAGGGGCAAAAGGGTAGGTGCTAGAGCCCCTGTAGCCCCCCTTCTCTGTACTTGCCTGTTTGGTTGACAGCATAAGATACCATGGTGATATAGCGACACTAAAACAGATCCACTTTCGTGTCACAGCATAGCCTGGCTTTGAGCGCAACATACCTCGCTAACCCACTAATCGAGATTCGTAGTACACCCCACTGGTGAAACGACACCATGAATACAAAAGAATAAACACTCTAAGCAACTCTGCAAAAACCTGATTGAAAATCAGAACTCAGGGGATAGACGCAAGCCACTAAATACCCCTTGGCATTCGTCTCACACCCAGAAGAGGAGGGAGTATTGCATAATAGTAAAGATGCCATGGGCAGGCTGTCCTCAAGAAGTGCATGACCTACAGTAGCAAGGAGACTAGTAAGTGGCCACCAAGACATCTGTGACTCTTAGGCTTCTGCAGCAGAGATGGATGAAACGGTGCATTCAACAAAGGAACAAACAAAAGCTTATATTAATTACCAGCTTGCCAGAAGTCATATGGGAGATTCTGAGATTGGTGTAAGAAGGTTCTACTCAGAAGCTTTTTGGCCTTTGGACTAGACGCTATGCTTGGTGTGCACTAAACATTGGCACTGTGCATCATTAGATGGATGTTAAAGTAACTTTAGCTCAAAGGGCGATTCCTAGTGACTTTTTTTTTATTGTATGGCCATATATAAATACAACACGATGACATGGTTGACACAGTCATTTTTACTTTTTTTGCTTTTACTATTAAGTTGTTTTAGAAAACACATAAAATGCAGCCACAACTGATTTTCAGACTTGGTGCCTTGATATGATTCCAAAAGTCAACTGTGCATAAGTTAATGTTTTATTTGAAAGTACAAAGGCTATCACAACATAAGTACATTCTTTGGTACTGTGGTAAATTATTTACTCAAAAACTGTATTGAGATACTGTTTGTTCTATAATTGCTATAATTATGTGACAACTAAACAGCAACAACAATAACAACGGCTAAATAAAACCAGAACAGAGTACATTCACATACATTTAATCTATTGTCATCAAGTCCATATGTTCAGTTGTCAAATGTTACATAGAGAAAGTCAATTACGCTCAATGTTTAGTATAAAATAATCAAATAATATTAATTAAACTACATTTTAATAGGATTTTTTTTATTTAAAAGGATTGCTACACACCCTAACCACTAAGGGGCAGTAAATCCCCATTTTCAAACGGTGCTGAGCACCAGTCCTGAAGGTATAGAATAGCTGGATTAGCTGCTTCTGTTCCATCTATTTATACTGTTTGTGTGTGTCTCTCTCTCTCTCTCCCTCTCCCTCTTCCTCTGTGTGTGTGTGTGTGTGTGTGTGTGTGTGTTTGTCCATAACATCTGTTCATGCTGCTGCTTTGTTATTGTCAACAGTGTCACATGACTGAATCTTTTGAATCAATTATTGCACCTGTCAAATTTGTGTCCTTATGTAATATTTATTCTGAATTGTAAATGAACACAAATAAAGAAGTAAAATGTGTGTGTGTCTGTGTGTGTGTGTGTGTGTGTGTACAGTTGTATACACATCATTTTTTGGAAATTTAACCACTGATCAAAATGAAGTACAATAAAACCGTTTTAAAATAAAAACACAAAAAATACCCAGCATTAATCTCCCTGCTGCAATGCCCTTTCTCAGCAAGTAAAGTCAAATAGAAGATGGTACAGAGAACCAAAGTTATAGTCTGCCCTCTGCTACCATTCACAGATGGCGTGGCGTGGCACATATTTCATATGGCTGGGGTGCCAGGGTTATGCCAAAACGGAAATCCATCACAGGCTTCACCCCAGCAGGCATTGAAAAAGTATACCGCTGCAGGAAGGATGTGAAGAAGAGAAAGAGCTCCATCTTGGCTAGGCTTTCCCCGAGACACACTCTTTTCCCTGAGAGAGAGAGAGGTAGAGAGAGAGAGAAGGGGGAGGGAGAGAGGGAGAGAGAGGGGGGGGGGAGAAACATTCATTTGGTTTAAATGAGGTCACAGGCAATATGTTGATGATCTAGCACAGTATGACACATTGAGCTCTGTATCAGTTTTGGTTCGAGCCCCGACCAGTGGGCCGCGGCTGAAGTGCCCTTGAGCAAGGCACCTAACCCCTCACTGCTTCCCGAGCGCCGCCGTTGAAGCAGGCAGCTCACTGCGCCGGGATTAGTGTGTGCTTCACCTCACTGTGTGTTCACTGTGTGCTGTTTGTGTTTCACTAATTCACCGATTGGGTTAAATGCAGAGACCAAATTTCCCTCACAGGATCAAAAAAGTATATATACTATATACTTAGTTTCTCAGTCCATTTGAGAGAGCAATGTTGTTGCTATGAAAGTGAGATGGTATTACAGTATATTCTGTAAATATAAACATGCCTGTAGTGGATCTACACTAAAAATCATACATATTTATACGTAGATATTCTATGACTTGTCAGCATTCTACGTTTACATCTCTTTTTCTACCTGCTGAGAATGGGATGAAGGCAGGATTCTTCACAAACTTCCCCTCCTTGTTCAAGAAGTGTCCTGGGTTAAAAGTGTGCGGCGTCTCCCATTCTTCCTTATCAAACATCACTGATGTCAAATTCGCTATTATCTCGGTACCCTGCAAAAGTATGCAAAGATCCATTTATATCAGTGATCACATTAAGCATAGTCAGAAAAAAAATTACAGAAGGGAATTTCCAACACCTGTTTGTATTTGTTTATACTGTATATCTTATAATGTCTTCAGTGATAACTATTTAGTGTGTTTTTGGGCAGGGGTGTATTGAAAGTCACCTTGGGAATGAGGTAGTCGCCGAGTTGCACATCTTTGGTGGTATACCGGGGCAGGCCCAGTGGGGCAATGTTGCCGATCCTCTGAATCTCGTGGATGACCGCATCAGTGTAGGGCATGTCCGCCCTGTCTGCCATGGTAGGCAGGCGTGACTGACCAATCACTCTGTCTATCTCAGCCTGGACCTTTTCTGTTGGAAAGAGCAGGTGGAAAAAAATCTATATTTTCTATTTGATGATGAAAATAGCAAAAAACAATATTAAGTTTAAGCACAAGTTTTTTGGGCGAAGTGTGTGTGTGTGGGGTGGGAGGGGGTGCATTTTTTAGCTGTGAGTTACAATAAGATCAAATACAAGTTTGATCTAAGTTGTCTAATTTATTGTGGGGGAAACAGTTACTTTTTTCAAAATCTGTTACATTTTCAAAAAATCAATTTCATGCATCGGACGCCCCAGGGGAGGCCCAGGCAGAAAATGATGGCTTCAGCAGGATCACTCCTGAAATGGCAGAGACATTTAACGCCTCCCCGGCTGGCCACTGTGTGTGTCTGTGTGTGTGTGTGTGTGTGTGTGTGTGTGCAGTGGACTCACGTTACCTTGGACCTCCGGGTACTTGGCCATGTAGAGAAAGCTCCAGCGCAGGGTGGTGGACGTGGTCTCGGAGCCGGCCACAAACAAGTCCAGGGAGCACATGATCAGATTGTCCTCGGTGAAGCCAGCAGCTGCATTCTCCTTGCTCTTGAGTGATAACACAGATAAAAGAAAAAAGAAAAGACAGAAGTGAAAATGTGCCGTTAGGATGACACCTTTGTGTCATTCCTGTGGCCAAGTGAGCAAGTGTCATTCTGATGCCATGTTTAAACCAAAGGACTCATAGGGTATATAGAGCACACAGAAGATAACATGGCACCTCATGTCACAGGTCGAGCACACACACACACACACACACACACACACACACAAACTTCTCACCTTTTCAATCTCATTCAAGTAGCAGTCGATGTAATCCCTTGGCTCTGAGGGTTCCCAGTCTTTCTTGTGCTGCTCGATTTCTTCCCTCAGGAAAACTTTCACATGGTCATAGATGTTCCTGACGGTCTGGTGAGGCCCTGGTAAGCGTTTCATCACCATTGGGAAAGCGTCATACAGCTACAACAGGTAAGCCAGAAGTTCCTTTTCAATCCTCACTCAGCCATGGAAGTCATTCTCCTGATAAACTACTCCTTCTACTTCTAAGAATAAATACCGTATTGCTATTTGCAAAAATGTGCAATAAAACATAGAGTGCTGTTATCATTTAGGACGAGTACAATACCTGTGCCCAAATGGAGGCTTCAAGTTCAATAGTTTTATCAAACATAGCCATCAGTGTTTGGAACTTCTTGTCGGTGAATTCAAATCGATGCCCAAAAACAAGGGAGCATATGATGTTGGCAACAGCGTAGTTTGTAGGCAAGTGTGGATTGAATGGCTTACCTAATGAGACAAGGAGTAATAAACGCCCTATCCCTTTTTGTATCTTCCTATTTATAACAGGATAATGTATCACATAACCTGACCACAGGTGTACCTAAAGGATCAGTATGTATACAATATGTTTGTATATATTTATGTTATTGTTATTTTGATGATCTGATATTTTTATAAGTCTGTTACAATTATTTAGCCTATTGCTATCGTTAATATATTTTATGTAGGTTATATGACTACCTTTTCAGTGATTTTTAATGATATTGTTGTTGTGTTGTGTTATTTTAATGATAATGTTGTTATTATTGTAGCCTATGTCACTTTGGACAAAACCATCTGCAAAGAGCCATAATCATACCCATGAATAAATACATCAATTAATACAATTCCTTGCTGTTTACCAGTTTGATCCATTTTGAATCATTCGACTGTTTTTTTTTTGCAAGAATACAGACTGTATTCTTACCATCAAGTTCTTCAATATCTCTGGATAGATGGGTAAACTCATCTAAAATGGCTGACTCAAGAGACTTCTTGCCGACTCCGAAATACTTGAGGGTAAATAGGGCAAACTTGCGCTGTTGTCTCCATAAATATCCATTGCTGGTGACAACACCTGTAGAAAGGAAACAACATGTGAACAGAGCCTGAGTCCATCCCCCATTTTAAAATGTAGCCTATCTCTAAACTTCCTGTTTATGATCAAAAACCTCCCCCTGGTTTTTCTCTTTTCATTCATTCATTTTAGCAGATATTTTCATTCTGTTTCAGGCCTATACAGACACACTGTGGAAGTGTGTCAGGTAAGGAACTCATGAAGACAGTGCTGTTTGTGCCTTGTTTTGCCAAATGAGCCACAGTTAGACATGGACATCTAGTACAAACTAGCACCAATGCAAAAAGAAAAAAGAAAACAGTTGCAGTTTATCGACACCATTCAAGTGCGAATAATCATGTGACAGAAGGTGTATCCTTGGTCTTACCAAGATGGTTGGACACCTCCATTGAAAGTGCACTCTCAGGCCGGTCAGCCATGGTGTCTCCTTGAGTCACCAAAGCTTCTCGCACCATCTTGTAGCCGTTCAGCACCACGGACCATGAGGAGCTCATTTTAAGACTGTAGATATTCCCATACTGCTCAGCCAGCTACGAGAGACAGGAGACATCATCATAAGGGCTCAAAAGGCATTTAGTGGCAAGATGTTCCTGAACAGTTGGAGCCAGCTATGGAATATCAGAGAAGAAGAAGAAGAAGAAGAATTCTTGTGGCACTCTTTCATGTATTCTTTCATTATTACAGTGACCAGTTCTCATAAATATCTGATTCTAAAACCTGTTCTCATAAATGTCTGACACCTACCCGGCACAGTTCTAGATGGGCTTTCTTGAAGTCAATGGTGACCGTGTTCCCTATGACAGGCCAACACAGTGGACCTGGAGGAAAGGTCTTTGGCCTGCGCCTCCGCATGATGTCCGCTAGAAGCAGAAAGACAATGGTGGACACCAGCAGCACCTGGATGTCCATCCACTTCAGTAAAGAGGAGCTGAACGTTGAGGATGATGAGGAAGCCATTCTGACAAGTTTACGTGCTTTAGAGAATGCCTTTCTCTCTGTCTGACCCCTGACTGTGCTTATGTAGCTGATTAAATACACCCAAGCCAGCCCAGTCTCTGCTCAGATGTGTTGCACTTTGTCCTGTTGTCATATCTAAGGCAATGAATTGGTGGGAGGGCTCAGTGACGTAGAGCACGCTTCACCGCTCAGCATTTCTCAGTTGTAACTTCATGATGTTATCAAGTGTGTGACACAATTTGAGATGACATAATGTGAAGAGGAAAGATGCTGAATCAGGGGTCTTTGAGAAGTCCCACATTTATGCTTTTGTGTATTTAATCATCAAAGACACCCGACCCTTCACACAATCATTATTCCAGAGGAACAGTAAGACATGTCAGACTGTTTCACAATAGTAACCATTTAGTAAATACTTACAGGGTTGTTCAAAAAGGTCCAATTTCTATATCCTTCCAATATAAAATTGCTGCTCTCTGATCTAACCAGAAAGTCGTACTATCACAAGGCAAGGATTAGTGGCGAGGACCAGAGATGAAATAACAATCAACAGGACCGGTCAGGCCACTTCAGGTCCTCATCCCTGTCTGTCACGCAATATTATTCTGTACATAGCATCTACACAGCATCTCTATCTATATTCAAAGACACCTGCATCTGGAAAGTCCAGTCACTGGTCAATCAGTATTCCTAGCTATAATTCCACCATGAAGACCAGAGAACACTCCAAACAACTAAAAGAAATGTTTATAGACAAGCATAAGGAAGGGGATAGATACAAAAAAAATTCATCCCCTGGAGTTCAGTGAAATCCATCATTAAGTAATAATTAGTTAGGAATAATGTTAAATGTGCAAATCTGCCTAGAGCAGGCCGTGACAATATACTGAGTGACCGTTCAATAAGAATAATGGTGGGGGAGGCCACCAAAGCACCTGACAACTCTAAAGAAGTTAAAAGCTTCAGCAGTTGAGATGGGAGAAACTAAGCATACAGTAAATTTTGCCTGAGTTCTTCACCAGTCAAAGCTCTATGGGTGAGTGTCAAAACTCTTCTTAAATCTTGACTAAAGTTCGCCCCAAAGACATATGGAAGATTTCAAGGTTAAATGGAAGAAGGTTTGTTGGTCTGATGAGACCAAAATCAAGCTTTTTGGACATCAGTAGATGCTATTTTTGGTGCACACCAAACACTGCACATCACCAAAAACGCACCATCCCTAATTTGAAGCATGGTGGTGGTAGCATCATGCTGTGGGGATATATACTTCTAGACAGCAGGCCCTGGAAGGCTTGTAAAGGTAGGAGGACAAGCCTGGTTTAAAGACAACAAGGTGAATGTTCTGGAGTGGCCGAGTCAAAGCCCAGATCTCAATCCTATAGAAAATCTGTGGCACACCCAATCCCCTTCCAACCAGGCAGAGCTTGAGCAGTTTTGCAAAGACAAATGGAGTAAAATTGCAGTATCCAGATATGCAAGGCTAAATGAGACCTTTTCTTTCACACAAACATACGGGTATTTGTGGGCGTTTAAGGGCGTTTTTGGGAGGTAACCAGGTACATCATGCTTTTGGAGGTTCAAACAAACGCTGCATTGCCACTGAGATAACATAGTAAGGAACCAAAAATCCGATTGTTTGCATCTCCAAATGGGCGGTGACGTCCGTATGTGACGCGAGTTTGTGTGAAAGAATCCATGCAGACTCCATGCCAAAGCTGCATCTACTTAATGCTGACTTGAAGGGGGTGAATAATTAGGCAGAGTTTAGGACCTGTAGCACGCATTTCAGGTTTGGGTGTAAATAAAAAAATGCCTCCATTCCACTAAAAACATCCGGGTGCAATTAATAATAATTATGCAATCACTTATTTTGCGTTATATATATATTAATTAATTCATATTAATTTGTAGATAGATAGATAGATAGATAGATAGATACTTTATTGATCCTCAAGGGGAAATTCAAGGGGAATTGTAGGAATCTGCTTTCACTTCGACATTGAAGAGAGGATCTTTGTAAATTATGGTTAAAATGGCCTAATTAAATTGATCAAGACTCCTTTTAAAAAAGCAGTAAGAGTGGAAATATCCAAGGGGTAAATACTTTTTAGGCACTGTATGTTTGTTGGGAGAGGTAAATGCACACCTTGTATACTTCTCAGCAAGGTGCTGGTCACAGAGAAGTTATGAAGTTAAAAAGGAAGAAACCACACATTGTTTCTAGATACAGTCTCTTCCTTTTTAACTACTGTAAAAAATCAATCCATAAATAAAGGATGACTACATTGGTGCATTCGTATAACATTAATAGTGTTTGAATAAAAGTTCAACTATTAGTTTCTATATTTAGTGCTTTTCTGTAAAACCTCACAGGCTTGAGCAATGAGCTCACTACATGTCGTCATAAATGATGCCACAGTTTAGAACTAAACTCATTATTCAGGGTAACATCATATGACATCACTCACTTGAACCTGGCAACTGGACCATTCTGTAAAACCTCACAGGCTTGAGCAATGAGCTCACTACATGTCGTCATAAATGATGCCACAGTTTAGAACTAAACTCATTATTCAGGGTAATGTCATATGACATCACTCACTTGAACCTGGCAACTGGGCCATTTTAGTTAATGATCAACAGAGAGTTGTTGACTGAAGAGATGATTGGACATATGAGTTTGTAATCAGAGACCAATCTGATATAAATGCTGACATGCCCCCCTCAAAGTACATTATGATTGATTACGACTTTGTCATGAAAGACTGTGTCTTAAAATGAAACATTCCTCTGTTAATCATGTTAAAATAAAAATCAAAACAGACAAAATGGAGAGATTTTCTATTCTAATGCTTTTGCTTTAATGACAAACTGCCACTTTAAACAAATGTTTTTTTGTTAACCTCCAACCAACTTACAGCAGAATGACTGGGCACAAACATCAAAAGCAGCATATGCGTGTGTTTATCAGAGCTGACCTCATATACACCACTCTTCACCTAGACGGATAGAGCCTCAGCCCCTCCCCTTCTTGTTCGTTCACCTGTACTTCCTTAAAATTAGTGCGACTATGTAAACATATATTATGTGTGTTTTGTGTAAACGTCTTTCTGTGTGCCCGTGTGTTTGTGTGCCCATATGTGTGTGTGTGTGTGTGTGTGTGTGTGTGTGTGTGTGTGTGTGTGTGTGTCTGTGTGGGTTTTCTCTCTCTCTCTCACTCTCTCTCTGTATGTGTGTGTGTGTATATATATGAGTGTGTTAGGGAGGGGGGTTGTCTGTGTGTTTTTATTGCATACTTCATTATCATACTTCTTTTCCTATCTCAACAGGCAAAGTAAATGAGGTGTTAATTGTATTGTCACAGTTGATCAACACAAGTGTCCAATACTTGATCAACACAAGTTAGTGCACAGGTGACGGCTTTACCATGGCAAATGTTCATCAGCAAACATGTCCCCGCAACTGTGTTGAAATGGAAGCTTCAGCACAAGTCCTACCAGGAAGACTCTAATCCAGTGGTCCCCAAACTTTTTCTTCTGAGGGGCAGCTCACTATGCCTGGCACTAAGAGAGGGCCAGAGACTCGGAGTATATCAGTAACCATAAATAGTTTAGTGCTGTGAACAACAACAATCTACCTTAGTTGAATATTCCATTACATTTAATCATAGGCTACTGCAATTTAATACCATTGTTAGCTGTGTTTATATTGCCATCATGCCATGTAAAATGTAGCTCAAATGAAATGAAATAAAATGAATACTAATAAAAAGACTTTAGCATTCCCAAAAGTATTAGCAGGGAGTCCCAAAAGTATATCTTATTTAAAATGAACTCTGTGTCTTTGCATAAACAGCTCAAGTTGTGAACAAGCAATATCCTACAAATAATTTAAAGTTCTCAAACTATGAGTTTTATGAAGTGCTGGCAAAAACATCTGGAATGACCACCATTCTAACTTTCACTCACCTGATGAGAACTTTGTGAATTGTGAATTTGGATGAACATTTGACCGAGTGAAAAAAAAATAGAAATAGCTATCCCAGGAAGTCCCAGAAATATGACTTGAATAGAAGTTAGTTAGTTATTAACAATGAATTGATAAACTTTTAGATACTTTGAGCACTGATGCAGTCAGCATAGGCCTCTTACATTGTTTGCAGGTAGGCCTACATTTCATTCCGTTTTCGATGGTAAACGCGAAACAGCGCCAAGACAACCACCAGTGGACAAAAAGAGTATTACACGTGTACTGTTAAGACCCGCCATAGAAAATGAATGGGGGGAATTACGGATGTTATAGTTTGACGATGTCGTACTCCCCTGCGGGCCAGATGCTATATACCATGGACATGTTTTGGGGGGCCACCCAAAATGAGGTGGCGGGCTGTAGTTTGGGGACCACTGCTCTAATCATTCATTCATTACACATGAGCTCTGACCAATCACCTGTCTCCACCCATCTTTGTTATGTTTTGCCTAACATACCTGCTCAGGTGCTGATATCCGTTGTTTCCTCCTTCCTCCCCATCACCACCAGTTTGGTCCCTGTCCATCTGTCCAGGGGGTAGGCTCCGCCCCTGCCAGCTAATATCAGGCAGGATCTGCAGGGTCAAGTTACTTCAAGACCTGGACCGATGATGGGGCTTTTTAATTAAAGTGTTAGCCTCCCATACTTATTTATGAATTAAATTATTATTTGTGAATTAAATCTTGGATCTTGTTATTGCTCTGAGTCTTTATGGGAGAACTTGTGTTCTGCACATCTCTATTCTTCTTTAGGAGACATGCGACTGGACAGAGCCCAGTTAATCACTCACCCATGATGTTGATATTGGGTTGAGCAGACCTTCCCCTCTGGGATCCATCTCTCCCTGTCCCTGCTCCTCCACTGCAGCTTACAGTCAGTGTACGATTGTAATGACCTCAATTAGCACAGTCAGTAGTGTTCTATTAATCACAAAGTGTGCTATTAAGCACTGATGAGTTGTGGCGTTGACGGTAAGGTGTCAGAAAGGAAAGGGAGATAGAATGCATGCAGTGCTGGATACACTTCAATAGAAGTGGTACCGAGAGGGTTTGTTTTTTTTGACCATGGAGGTATTACGCTACGTACCAGACAACTTGGAAGACCGATATTTCTGACTTGAAATTTCACAGTTCTGAAATCTGAGTTAAGTTCAGGTTCATGGGTTAGATACAAGTAGGAACTCTGACTTTGAGGGGCATTCCATTTGACTTTTTCTAATAGGAGGTCAGAAAATGTTGACTTCTGAGTCTGTCTGGAAGCATTAGTTTTTTAATTCATCCACAACCACACTATGCAAAAAGATAGCAACAACAAAATAACAAATATCACTCACACTAAGCAGCAGCATGGACATTAGTAACAATTCATACAGTGGGTATCAGTTAAGTTTGGACGGTTTCCTGCATGAATCACGCACAAATCACGCACGAATCGCGTACCATATTCTCGGCAGAAATGGCACAAACTGCAGTTGACCCAAACAACCACCAGGTGGCTCTTGGGAGTTCTGCCACTACTATTTTTGATGCGACTTGACTTACTGCTTCCATGACGCATCCAGTTTCCAAGTCAGTAGAATATGCAACTGTAATGCATATCAGTTCTTTTCAGAACAATTCACGTCAGTCATATGTCCTTCCTTCTGGTATATAGATGAGCCAGTGGTATCATCATCTTGCTATGATGCGTATCTTTGTAGCGGGTATGATGGCAGAAACGGGAAGTGCAGCTTGGTGCCCTGCATGCTCTCAGGTGCTAATTGATTAGATCATGTGGTACAGGTGACACTTTCCCTTTAAATGAGCCAGCTGACTAGAGAACAATAGAGCGGTGTGTTTGAAACAGTGAATCAGGAAGTTGGTGCGTCAGCGGTGCAAAGCGGAGATTGTAAGTTTCTTTTGGACTGTTCAGCTCTTATATACGCTTAACTCTTGTATTCATTTGTTAGTGCTTGTTTTGTAGCTCAGCCTGGGGCGTGTGACTATGAATCTCAAACTGTGCACGCTGCACAGAAACTTCGCTACGAGAGCGCGTATTAGGGGTTTGCACTGCGTGTCATCAGATCTGGACGTCGCCATATTGTGTGTATTCAAACAGCACTAATTTGTTGAGACTTAGGCCTCTATCATGATGACAGATGACACTTAAAGCGCAGACACTTAAAGCGCAGTCTAAAGTCTATCATCATCACAACGCAAAGCTTATTCCTATCGTAGACTTGAGTTTTTCGCCATGCCCGTCTCTTTTTTTGAGCAAGGTGCCAAGGGGTGTGGCAATTAACAACCTAAGGAGGGGTCTGACGCATCATCTAAAGATTGCTATCGTACACTACCTAAAACACATTAAGCCACTGACCAAGAGAATCCATAGCGAGTTGTTTATATGTTATTTTAAGAGCGCATTATCAACAGTGCTATGGGCAGGTGTAGGCTATATACTCTGCTAGGTTTTAGTAAAGCATGGTTTAGTGGAATACCTGTTCTATACGGTCTCGCGTGCAAGCAGATTCCTTCAAATGCGGCGGTGACCAGCAAAATACCGATGCGCTGTTTGAAGTCGCGCTGCTTGCTGTTAAAGGGAATGACAGATGTCACTCTCATTGGTTTAAAGGATGTAACGCCCAAAACACACCCATGATTCATTAAGAAACAGGCCCACCTTCTTGCGCCAAGCGCCAGGCATTTGATAACATTACATAACTACACCACACCCAATATGGACTGGACAACCCACAACATTTGTTTAAACTTTTTTCCAGTGATCATGCAATTTAGACTGTCATAATAGGGCTCTTATTCACTGTAGTCTAATGATTATGAAACTTTAGTCACTGTAACTAATGTGGTACATTGTTTGCTGCCCTGGTGCCAGAGTTTGTTATTTATCTCTCTGTCTGTCTGTCTGTCATCTGTCAGTAAAATTATATATTTTTACTACATCAGCCCATCAGATCAGATTGGGAAAGTGTAGCATAGCCGGGTTCATTGAACATACATTTTGTATTATTGCACACCCTGCTGGTTACATCTTGAAGGGGTTTTCCCTTTGAAAGATTCTCTGAGAACCGCATTCCCAAACGTGATCCGGTTCTGCTGTTGCACTGCCATGCAGTGGTGGAGCTAGACTTTTATACAAGGGGAGACCAGAGGGTGGGCAACGCTTTTTAAGGGGGTCCATAAAGGAAATTATTTGGTAACACTTCACTTGACGGGTGAGTTCATAACACATTCATAGCAGCTGTCATAAACTGCACATAAAGCATTCATGACTGTTTCATGAGACATGACTCAACATTCATACCAAACCTTTCATGAATGTGGAAGACAGAACGACAAAAATGTGTCAAAATAAAAGTCCAACAATTGCAAAGCAGCATTGCCGTTTTTGTTCCAAACCTCTACCTGATCATGTCACATCTGAGTCAATGGGCTACTCCAGTGCCAAAAAGACAGAACATGGTCAAGCAAATAATTTTGTTTCATAAAAAATGTATTTGTTTTATGATACCTTGCAGATGATTTCTCATCTTTTTGCTACTGGGAATGTCCAACCGTTCCAGGTTACACAAATACGGGTCAGCTGAATGTAGGCTAGTTTACCTCCCAGTGTTAAATTCAGTGATTATGAATACTTCACAACTTGTATAGTAAAGTGACATTCGATGTAGACTTCATAAGATATTTACAAAGGCTGGAGAGAAAAACGGCAATGCTGCTTTGCGATTGTTGGACTTTTATTTTGACAAGTTGTCATCGTTCTGTCTTCCACAATTATAAAAGGTTTGGTATGAATGTTGAGTCATGTCTCATGAAACAGTCATGAATGCTTTGTGCATGAATGTGCAGTTTATGACAGTTGCTATGAATGTGTTATGAACTCATCCATCAAGTAAAGTGTTACCAATTATTTTGTTACTCTAACCTGGTACCTAGGGAACATGCCTTCTTGACCATTTTCATAACCCAGATGCATCTCTCTCTCTCTCTCACACACACACACACACACACACACTACTATGATCACTGTAGTCATCAGCAAGACATGGGTCCCCCTTTTTACATTAACAATATGGGTCACCAAGTGGAAATATTTTCAGCAATTAAAGCATAAAGGAAATTAGTGAGTGAAAGAATTTGGAGAGTTAATTTAACTAAGCAAATTACAAAATGTTATACAGGATGTGCCTATACATAACCAATTTTACATAACATTTTTAGCAAGCAATTTGGCATGACAGGTAGTTTTTAAACGTTACCAGGAGTCTGCATTTAGTAAATGGCAAATTATCTTATGCCTTATCTTAGGACTCTACATACAGTAGAACATAGTGCAAAATTTCATCATGACCATAGGCACCATCAAGTGGTAAATTAATTTAGGTATAAGTGGTAAAAATTAATTTAGGTATAAGTAGAATATAGTACAAAGTTTAACCTCTGACTTAGTGGTGGTAGACTAGGTCCTTGTGTCTGACCACACTGACTTGCCTGGCAGGCTCCAGGTTGGTAAATGTATTAAAATAAATAAATAAATAAGTGGAAATATTTCCTTTTTTCCATTGTTATCTGTCCCTAAACAAAACAAGACTGGTTACACCTCAATTCAACAAAGGAACAAACAAAAGCTCATACTGTATCAATTTCCAGCTTGAGTTTGCCAGAAGTCATATGCGAGATTCTGAGATTGGTGTAAAAAGGTTCTAATCTGAAGCTTTTTGGCCTTTGGACCAGACGCTATGATTGGTGTGCACTAAACACTGGCACTGTGTATCATTGGATTAGGTGTTTAAGTAACTTTAGCTCAAAAGGTTAAGTTGTTTGAGAAACACATAAAATGCAGCCACAACTGCTTTTCATTGGGGGCCTAGCAGCAAAGCTGTGAAGTCACCCATTGAGTTACTAGCTTTTCCTATTATCATTCCTCTGCCATTGGAGTCTATGGCAGCCCATAGAACGCCTGGCTAAAAAGTGCTGAAATTTGGCAGAAAGTTCCTGGACACTCCACTGACCACTCCCGCTAGTTTACGGATCTCTAAACCCAGCCATCTAGCGCCACCAACGGGTCAAAATTTGGCCGAAAATTGAACCGCTGGGTCTAAAGTTATGAAATTCGGTGCACTGATTCAGGACCGTCCCATGACCACTCTCTCCAATTTACAGAACTCTATGCCCAACACTCTAGTGCCACCAATGGGTTGAACCTGGATTGCATTCACACATGTGACCATTGAACGGTGCGTCCGATTTTCACAAATCAGGCACTGTTGGAATCCCTGAACCGACCTGAGTTCAATGACTCCTACTATTGTCACTTTCCGCCATATTGGACCTCCGCCATATTGGATTTAGTCCAAACTCTACGAAAAGTTTCAGCGGTTACACAATTCATCCAATTTTCACGAAACTTGGCGGAGATGATCTTCAGACCAAGCCGCACAAACAATACTTGTCAGATTTTTTAATTTCAAGTAGACAGGATCCTAGATTCCTAGCTGGCTGGTGGGTGGGGGGGCTGTCAGTGATGGGAGAGTGGGTAGAGTGTTCAGCATCCTGATTGCTTGGTGGATGAAGCTACTTGCAAGTCTGGTGGTGCGAGAGCGGAGGCTCCTGTACCTCTTTCCAGAGGGCAGGAGGCTGAACAGTTCGTGTGCAGGGTGGGTTGTGTCCTTGACAATCATTAGTGCTTTGGCGGGTGAGGTGGATGGTGTAAATGTCCTGCAGGGAGGGAGTGGTGCTCCAATGATCCTCTTAGCTGTGTTAACAATGCGCTGGAGGGTCTTCCTGTTCTGATCTGTGCAGCTTCCAGCCCCACACTGTGATGCAGCTGGACCGATGCTCTCTATGGTCCCTCTGTAGAATGTGGTCATGGCGGGAGGCGTGGCACTTGCCTTCTTCAATTTGCGCAAGAAGTAGAGGCGCTGGGCTTTCTTAGCCAGTGATGCTGTGTTGGTGGTCCAGGAGAGGTCGTTAAGCTGATGTGCACCCCCAGAATTTTGTGCTGCTCCTCTCTCCACAGCATCTCCGTCGATGGACAGTGGTGGCAGTTGTTTGTGGCCTCTCTGAAAGTTGACAACAATCTCCTTGGTCTTGCTGACATTCAGCAGGAGGTTGTTGTCTTTGCACCATTTGGCCAGCAGGTCTACTTCTTCTCTGTGGTGAGCCTCATCGCCCTTAGTGATGCCCACCAGTGTTGTGTCGTCCGCAAACTTCACCAGATGGTTGGAGCTATGAGTGGTTGTACAGTCATGTGTTAGCAGTGTGAAGAGCAGGGGGCTGAGCACACACCTGCCGCCCCCCGTGCTCAGGGTCAGAGTGCTTGAGGTGTTGTTCCCGACACATACTGCTTGTGGTCTCTGCAACAGGAAGTCCAGCAGCCAGTTGCAGAGGGAGGTGCTGAATCCTAGCTTGTCCAGTTTGCTGATGAGTTGTTGTGGTATTATGGTATTGAATGCTGAACTGAAGTCTATGAACAGCATTCTCACATATGAGTCTTTATTGTCCAAGTGGGTGAGGGCTGGATGGAGGGCAGAGCAGATTGCATCCTCCGTGGATCGTTTGGCTCGGTATGCAAACTGGAAGGGGTCCGGGGTGGGGGTAGGGTGGCTTTGATGTGTGACATGACTAGCCGTTCGAAGCACTTCATGATTATGGGCGTGAGTGCTACAGGGCCGGTAGTCATTGGAGCATGATGGTGATGATTTCTTTGGCACGGGTATGATGGTGGCAGCTTTGAAAAGTGATGGGATGACTGCTTGCTCCAGAGAGGTGTTGAAAATGTCTGTAAAAACATCCTTCAGCTCTTCTGCACAGTCCTTCAACACTCGGCCTGGTATGTTGTCTGGGCCTGCTGCTTTGTGGGGTTAATGGTGGCTAGTGTCCTCTTCACGCTGGCAGAGGACAGGTACAGGGGTTGGTGGGGGGGGGTGGGTTTTCTGTGGGTGAGTGTCATTTTGTGTTTCAAAAGCGGCTTAAAACTGTTCAGGTCATTTAGCAGAGAGGTGTTGTTCTCACAGCTCCGTGGCGCAGGCTTGTAGTCAGTGATGGCCTGTATGCCCTGCCACAGGCATTGTGCGTCTCTGCTGTCTTTGAAGTGTGTTGTTATTTTGTCTGTGTAATCCTTTTTTGCCTTCCTGTGGGGTATACTACGAAGCACGTTAGACATATCTAGGGTATGTAGACATATCGAGGCTTGACAAAGCCTTGACTTAGGGGTATACGTTAAGTGATACTACGATAGCAGTTATGTGATATATTTGTCAAACTAGGCTTTCAGCTCAGATCTGTGCGCGTTCTCGTGTTGGGATGACATTGGCCAATCGTGAAACGTGGAGACGCACAAGACCGCCTCTATTTAAAAACAATTACTTCCGCATTCATGAGCGATAGCTTAATCTACACTGCGGTCTTTTTTTGTGTCTAACCTATAACATCAAATAAATCAATTGTCATCAGTTGTTGTATGGTATGCACGTCCATAGTGGGATATTTGCACGCATTGCACTATTAAAAGCGCATTCGAGATCCAAAATGTTAGTAGAGGCGGAGCTCCACCTGTAAGATATATGACAGAATCCTACACGTGAGATAACGTCGTTTTTAAGACAATTGATTGGTCAGTGTGCGGTAGATTACACGATTTGAGCTATAACTTAGCACATAACCTCCTCCCGACCAGGTTTGGTTGACAGCATAAGATACCATGGTGATATAGCGACACTAAAACAGATCCACTTTCGTGTCACAGCATAGCCTGGCTTTGAGCGCAACATACCTCGCTAACCCACTAATCGAGATTCGTAGTACACCCCACTGATGCCCTGGGACAGGTTAGCCCTCGCTGTTCTTAGGCCAGCTACATCTCCAGCTCTGAAGGCTTTGTCTCTGGCCCTCAGCAGTCTGTGGACGTTTCCTGTCAGCCATGGCTTCTGGTTGGCCTGAGTGGTGATGTGTTTTATTTCTGTAACATCATCGATGCATTTGGTGATGTAGGAGGTCACAGTGTCTGTGTATTCCCCAATGTCAACTGGTTTGGTGACTTTTGCTCTTTGTCTGTATCGGGGCAGCAGCAGGATGCTAATGTGGTCTGACTGTCTGATGTGGGGAAGGGGTTTGGCTTTGCAGGCTTCTTTCTGTGGGGTGTAAACAAGGTCCAGGGTGTTTTGTCCTCTTGTTGGGAAGTTTACATGTTGATGAAATTTTGGTAGTACAGTTTTGAGATTGGCGTGATTGAAATCTCGGGTCCGGGTGTTCACTTTGTTGTTCACTGACGGCCCGATACAGCTCATTCAGTGCCATGCTCCTATCACTGTTTTTGTTGCTGGGGGGGATGTACACCACGACCAGCAGAATCGCGGTGAATTCCCTGGGGAGGTAGAAGGGTCGGCACTTAATGATCATAAACTCCGCCAGTGGAGAGCAGTGTCTGTGTACTACCGTAGCGTCTCGGCACCAAGCATCATGTGTGTAAACACAAACTCCTCCACCACATTTTTTGTCTGCTAGGGCTCTGTCAGCTCGATAGCACGTTAGCTGCTCCAGGTGTATAGCAGAGTCGGGGATGTTCTCGTTGAGCCATGATACTGAGTCACACAGCAGTTACTCACTGTCTTGTTTGCTGATCTTAGCAACCGAATGTCGTCCATCTTATTGTCCAGTGTATGTTGTAATTTATGAAGTCCAAACTTGGTACAGGGACTTGGTATCTGATTGTGAGGATCATTTGGCCTCTATAGGTGGCGCTGCAATACAGGATGTGAGCTCATATCTCAGCAATGCTTTGATGTACAAAGTCCAAACTTGGTATAGGGACTTGGTACATGATTGTGAGGACGCACTAGGAAATTGGTATCATTTGGCCTCTAGGGGTGCTGTAATAAAGAAAGTGAGCTCACATCTCAGCAACTCTTTGGTGTATGAAGTCCAGGGACATAGTGGCTGATTGTGAGAACGCACAAGGACATTGGTGTAATTTGGCCTTTAGGGGCACTGTAACAAAGTTAATTAGCTTATTTCTCAGCCATTCTTTATTCAATTGCCATCAAACTTGCTGTGAGTGCTTGCTCATGCCATGGCAATGCCGTTCCTGCTATTGCGCACTGCTAGGCCCCCACATTGCTGCTTGCAGCTATATTTGTCTTTATAATTCTTCAGCCTTATATGTTTGGTGCCTTGTCTGATATGATTCCAAAACTCTAATGCACACAAAAGTTAATCTTTAACATGTTTTACTTGAAAGTACAAAGGCTATATATCACAACATATAGTAGATTCTTTGGTACTGCGGTAAGTTATTTACTCAAAAACTCTATTGTGACCTGCAATGTAAGTATAAGTATATAAATATAATTTTGATCCTGTGAGGGAAATTTGGTCCCAATCTGTGAATTAGTGAAACACACTCAGCACACAGTGAACACACAGTGAGGTGAAGCACAGTTTAATCCCGGCGCACTGCAACAACAGCGGCGCTCGGGGAGCAGTGAGGGGTTAGGTGCCTTGCTCAAGGGCACTTCAGCCGTTCCTACTGGTCGGGGTTCGAACCGGCAACCCTCCGAAGTCCGAAGCGCTAACCAGTAGGCCACGGCTGCCCCACAAAATGGATGAGTCACATCAACTAAACAGCATTAACAACAACAATAACAACGGCTAAACAAAATCAATCTCAACACAGTACATTCACATACATTTAATCTAATGTCTGTATGTTCAGTTGTTAAATGTTACATAGAGAGAGTCAATTATGCTCAACATTTAGTATAAAATAATAAAATAATAATAATAAAAAAACATGAAACTGAATTTAAAAAGGATTGCTACACACTCTAACCACTAAGGGGCAATAAATCCCCACTTTACACCTGCACCTTGCACCTTGCAAATGCGTGTCCTTATATAATATTTATTCTGAAATGTGAACACAAATAAAAAAGTAAAATGTGTGTGTGTGTATGTGTGTGTGCAGTTGCATACCCACCCATTGGAAATTTAAACACTGATCAAAATGAAGCACAATGAAACGTTTTTTTTTTTTTTCGCCAAAACCACAAAAAATACCCAGCATTAATCTCCCTGCTGCAATGCCCTTTCTCAGCAAGTAAAGTCAAATAGAAGATGGTACAGAGAACCAAAGTTATAGTCTGCCCTCTGCTACCATTCACAGATGGCGTGGCGTGGCACATATTTCATGTGGCTGGGGTGCCAGGGTTATGCCAAAACGGAAATCCATCACAGGCTTCACCCCGGCAGGCACTGAAAAAGTATACCGCTGCAGGAAGGATGTGATGAAGAGAAAGAGCTCCATCTTGGCTAGGCTTTCCCCGAGACACACTCTTTTCCCTGAGAGAGAGAGAAGGGGAGAGAGAGAAGGAGGGAGGGAGGGAAAGAGAAGGAGGGAGAGGGGGGGTGAGAAACATTCAATTGGTTGAAATGAGGTCACAGGCAATATGTATGATGATCTAGCACAGTATGACCCAGGTGAAATAACAGTCTGATTTTACATTAAGATCTGTCTCAGTTTCTCAGTTCATTTGAGAGAGCAATGTTGTTGCTATGAAAGTGAGATGGTATTACAGTATATTCTGTAAATATAAACACGCCTGTAGTGGATCTACACTAAAAATCATACATATACGTAGATATTCTATGATTTGTCAGCATTCTACGTTTACATCTCTTTTTCTACCTGCTGAGAATGGGATGAAGCAGGATTCTTCACAAACTTCCCCTCCTTGTTCAAGAAGTGTCCTGGGTTAAAAGTGTGCGGTGTCTCCCATTCTTCCTTATCAAACATCACTGATGTCAAATTTGCTATTATCTCGGTACCCTGCAAAAGTATGTAAAGATCCATTTATATTCGTGCCCAGGTAAAAAAGTAGTATACTTTAGTGTGTTAGAAATATGATTAAAATATGAAGTATAAAACAAGTATGCTTACACTTTTTGTACTTTATGTAAAGTATGTTTAATGTACTTTTAGAAAGTTCTTCAAAGTAGATGTTATTAAGTTCAACTTAGTGTACTAAAAGTAAATATACTAGTTCTGTCAGGTTCATTAAGTCAAGAACAACACAGGCAATAAATTCTTTAGGAAATTTTATTGAATATATTACAAATTAAATTTGGCGGTATGGCTCTGTTCAGAGGGGTCCCCAGACCTTTCATGAGCACCATGAAAGAGCAGTGAGCCTGGGGACAGCAGCAGCATTAGGGGGGACTCACACAGTTTCACACTGAGCGAGCTAAACTATTCCCCCATATGAACAGAGCAGGCAACTATGACATAAAGCCTATGCCATGTTATACACGACAGGGTGGAGCAGGGGAGGAGGTGGGTTGCATAAATGCGAGCAGCAAGCAGTTAGGAATAACTAAAGCAGCTTTAAATAAAACTCTGTTTGGATGTAGCCATTTAGAAGCGAGGGGAGTGCGAGGGAGTGCGAAGGGAGTTGACAGCTGATCAGCTGACGCCCATAGCGGTTAGCAGCGCCTTGACTACTTGGCCTGCCAGAACTGACGCTGACGCTCAATTTCTGCAATATTCAAAGTGTTTTTGTAATGTACTTTTAAAAAGTGTACTTTGTTGTTAGTGTATTGTTAGTGTATTTTAAATGGTAAAGAAGTTTATTTTGGTTAAGTGTATTAAATTGGTAATACTTAGAGTTGTAATATAGTGTTAGCAAGGAAGAAAATGCTGCAAGTGAGGAGGAATCTGACCAGCGCTCCAAACAGTCACTCGAAAAATCACTAGGCTCTCTCTAAGTTGATTTCTGCTCACGGGAAGTGAATTTCTGCTCTCGTGGGTCTCTACTTGGGGGCGGGAACCAGGTTCACTGGTCAGATTCCTCCTCACTCGCAGTATTTTTTCCTCGCTCAGGGAGCAGTTTCCTCTGAGTCCGCGCGCCCAGAGAATTTGCATGCTTGCATTTAATATCTATGCGTGTGAAACAATATAATACGCCCAAATGCATGTTTTATCGCGTCCATGTCCAACTTGAAAAGATATGCTCAAGAGATCCATAACTTTCAGAAAAAATGTTTTATTTTTGTAATGGATGAATATTATGTTTGTTATGGATGAATATTATGTTTTGTTTTGAGAGAAATCTGTAATTTTCATTCATGTTAATAAAATGTTTTTCTCATAAAGTGTAATTTATCATGTAACACAATAGGTAGGAGAGTACTAATAGTACAATTTTAAATCACACTAATATTATACTTAAATTACATGCCTTTATAATGCTTAAAGTATCTTAAGACTAAACTTTTAATAACATAACTGCAAACTTTCAAAGCACTTATTGTAGTCAGGAGTTTGAAGTTAATTTAAATTATTACAGAAGCATGCCAAATGAATAGAAATGAGAATGATAAGAGTGTATTCAAAATACACTACTACTCTATTATGAGTTATACTGTAATGCCTTTTAAGTACATTTCCAGTACACTTGGGATGTTACAAAAGTGTACTGTGACTGTGTTCTGAATGCTCATGAATCTCTTTTTGTAAAATGTACTTAAGAACACTTAAAGTTTGAAAAAAGTTGTTCCATTTTAGCATACAATTTACACTTGAAGTGTAGTCAAATAGATTTTAAGTTGAACTTAATACATAATTGAATACACTTAACTACACTTGGATTTGACGAAAAAAGTACGAACTGTACTTAGTACACTTTTAAAAAGTATATTTTTAATAGCTTTTTTTTTCACCTGGGCATTGAATTATCAGTGATCACATTTAGCATAGTCAGAAAAAAATTACAGATCTATTATTGAATTTCCAACATCTGTTTGTATTTGTTCATACTATATATCTTATAATGTCTTCAGTGATAACTATTTTTAGCGTGTTTTTGGGCAGGGGTGTATTGAAAGTCACCTTAGGGATGAGGTAGTCGCCGAGTTGCACATCTTTGGTGGTATACCGGGGCAGGCCCAGTGGGGCGATGTTGCCGATCCTCTGAATCTCGTGGATGACCGCATCAGTGTAGGGCATGTCCGCCCTGTCTGCCATGGTAGGAAGACGTGACTGACCAATCACTCTGTCTGTCTCAGCCTGGACCTTTTCTGTTGAAGTAAGTGGAAAGAGCAGAAGGGAAAAAAATCAATGTTTTCTATTTGATGATGAAAATAGCAAAAAACAATATTAAGTTTAAGCACAAGGTTTTTTGGGATGTGTGTGTGTGTGGGGGGTGGGGTGGGGTTGGGGACGACTTTTTTCAAAATCTGTTACATTTTCAAAAAATCAATTTCATGCATCGGGCGCCCCAGGGGAGGCCCAGGCAGAAAATGATGGTTTCAGCAGGATCACTCCTGAAATGGCAGAGACATTTAACGCCTCCCCGGCTGGCCACTGTGTGTGTGTGTGTGTGTGTGTGTGTGTGTGTGTGTGTGTGCAGTGGACTCACGTTACCTTGGACATCCGGGTACTTGGCCATGTAGAGAAAGCTCCAGCGCAGGGTGGTGGACGTGGTCTCGGAGCCGGCCACAAACAAGTCCAGGGAGCACATGATCAGATTGTCCTCGGTGAAGCCAGCAGCTGCATTCTCCTTGCTCTTGAGTGATAACACAGATAAAAGAAAAAAGAAAAGACAGAAGTGAAAATGTGCTGTTAGGATGACACCTTTGTGTCATTCCTGTGGCCAAGTGAGCAAGTGTCATTCTGAGGACCCATTAGGGCATATAGAGCACACAGAAGATAATATGGCACCTCATGTCACAGGTCCAGCACACACACACACACACACACACACATACTAACACACACACACACACACACACGTACACACAAACGCACACTTCTCACCTTTTCAATCTCAATGGCTTACCTAATGAGACAAGGAGTAAGAGATAAATAAACGCCCTATCTCTTTTTATAGCTTTGTATTTCTTGTTAGAGTCTTCTGATGTACAGTGCATACGGAAAGTATTCACAGCACTTCACTTTTTCCATATTTCGTTATGTTACAGCCTTATTCCAAAATGGATTCAATAATTTTTTTCCCCTCAAAATTCCACACACAATACCCCATAATGACAACATTTTTAAATGTTTGCAAATGTATTAGAAATAAAGAACGAATATATAATATGTACATAAGTATTCACAGCCTTTGCTCAATACTTTGAGCGATGTCTGGTGTCCTCCAAACATAATGCTTGGCATTCACGCCAACGAGTTCCATCTTTGTCTCATCAGACAAGAACATTTTGTTTTTCCGTGGTCTGAGAGTCTTTCAGGTGCCTTTTAGAAAACTCCAGACAGGCTGCCATGTGCCTTTTATTACAGTAAGTAGGCTTCCGTCTGGCCACTCTACCATACATGCTGGATTGCTGCAGCAATGGTCGTCCTTCTGGAAGGTTCTCCTCTCTTCACAGAGGAACCCTGAAGCTTTGTCAGAGTGACCATCAGGTTATTGGTCACCTCGCTAACTAAAGCCCTTCTCCCCCGATCACTCAGTTTAGAGGGACGGTCAGCTCTAGGAAGATTCCTGGTGGTTCAAGACTTCTTCCATTTACGGATGATGGAGGCCATTGTGCTCATTGGGACCTTTAAAGCAGCAGACATTTTTCTGTACCCTTCCCCGGATCTGTGCCTCGAAACAATCCTGTCTCAGAGGTCTACAGACAATTCCTTCAACTTCATGCTTGTTTTGTGGTCAGACATGCACCGTTAACTGTGGGACCTTATATAGACGTGTGTGTGCCTTTCCAAATCATGTCCAATCAACTAATTAACAAGGGTGTAACATAACAAAATGTGGAAAAAGTGAAGCACTGTGAAAATGTTCCGTATGCACTGTATGGGTAGCATTAGTAGCAAGAATACAGACTGTATTCTTACCATCAAGTTCTTCAATATCTCTGGATAGATGAATAAACTCATCTAAAATGGCTGACTCAAGAGACTTCTTGCCGACTCCGAAATACTTGAGGGTAAATAGGACAAACTTGCGCTGTTGTCTCCATAAATATCCATTGCTGGTGACAACACCTGTAGAAAGGAAACAACATGTAAACAGAGCCTGAGTCCAGCCCCCATTTTAAAACGTAGCCTATCGCTAAACTTCCTGTTTATGATCAAAAACCTCCCCCTGGTTTTTCTCTTTTCATTCATTCATTTTAGCAGATATTTTCATTCTGTTTCAGGCCTATACAGACACACTGTAAAAGTGTGTCAGGTAAGGAACTCATGAAGACAGTGCTGTTTGTGCCTTGTTTTGCCAAATGAGCCACAGTTAGACATGAACATAATCTAGTACATGGGTTCCCAAAGTGGGGGTCAGGACCCCCCGGGGGGTCGCGGGACGCCGAGGGGTGGGTCGCGAAATGATTTCCATAAATCAAATAAATTTGGGAAAAATAAAAGAGCTGTCACTTGACCGCACTTTAAAGACAGATTTTAATTCCAAGACGCTTGCTGAGTTTTGGATTTCAGTCGAGAGGGAATATCCACAGCTATTCAAGGCCGCGATGGACGTACTGACGCCGTTTGGCTCCACATACCTGTGCAAAAAGACTTTCTCTGCACTGACATATATTAAAAACAAATACAGATCGCGTCTAAATGTGGAGGATGATCACCATGTGGCCGTATCCACAATTAAACCAAGAATGGACTTGCTGTGTCCCGTGCATAGCGCGCATCCATAGATAGATGAGATTAACGCTGAAACATAGTTGGCAAAATGTAAATTTGCGCAGCAACAATGTACATATGTTTACAACAGTTTGTGCATATTACCCTGACTGAGATATTCTTCTGTTAAAATGGAAATTAAAGTAATGTTTCAAAGTTAAGTTTGCACGACAGCAATAATGTGCACTCATGTTACATGGATATTATTTTTTGACTAAGGTATTCTGCTTTTATCATATAGTAAATTTCTATATGTAAAATCATAACAGACTGCTCTGTTCTTTTGTGTTGTCGCTAAGCCTGTGTTTGGATAAGCCTAGTGCGTATGGCCGGTGCGCAGATTTTATTTTATTTTTTGAGTCACATCCAGGGATAGTAGGGATCGCCAGTCTCTGGCACGGTTATTTTGGGGGTCGCGGGTTGAAAAGTTTGGGAACCCCTGATCTAGTACAAACTAGCACCAATGCAAAAAAAAAAGTTGCAGTTTATCGACACCATTCATGTGTGAATAATGATATGACAGAAGGTGTATCCTTGGTCTTACCAGGACAGTTGGACACCTCCACTGTAAGTGCACTCTCAGGCCGGTCAGCCATGGTGTCTCCTTGAGTCACCAAAGCTTCTCGCACCATCTTGTAGCCGTTCAGCACCACGGACCATGAGGAGTTCGTTTTAAGGCTGTAGATATTCCCATACTCCTCAGCCAGCTACGAGAGACAGGAGACATCATCATAAGGGCTCAAAAGGCATTTACTGTAGTGGCAAGATGTTTCGGAATAGTTGGAGCCAGCTATGGAATAGCAGATGCCCTAAAGGCCAAAGGTCACTCACAACTTAATATAGTAAAATATAGCCATAGTGAAATTGTATGTTGACTTTAAATGGTTCTCATCATTGCTGGTTGCCTTTCCTTACACTTACAGTGGTGTAGACTTAATGCAAATAGTTTGAGAATAATGGCTACAATCTTTATAAAAGCAACATTTTAGTTATTCTCACTGCTTGAAATGAGAAGTATAGCCTAACCATGTTAGATCTGTTGCATGAATGGCAGAGATAACTCAAATTCCCTTTCTACAGTCATTTAAACAAGGCAATCAAATTCCAGGACCAGCATAGATTACTTTTTTAATTCTTGGATAATCTTCTCTGGTGCCAATTGAGCATTTCTCAATTTTGGATTAAAAAAGCAAAGTAACTTCAGTTACTGAGAATTGTCCCGAGTAAAATATTACTGAAATTGTATTGGTAATGCCTTACATTACTGCATTACAGCAAAAAGCAATGCATTACTGTAATTACATTACTTTTTTAATGCATTACTCCCAACACTGGTGTATTGAGTCTCTTAACTTTCACACAACTTTTAATTTGCACACGCACACACAAACGCCGAAGGCCGGCTCTCTAGTCTTCTGGAACATATATGGAGAGAAATCCCTGAAGAGGTCCAGACAACCCAGTGCAGCTGTACAGCTCTGACAACCTCACACATTACACATTTACCATGCTCTTTCCTCTCTATCCTCCACCACCTTCCTCTACACTTCCCTTTCTTCCCTCTACCTCCTCTTCCACCACTTCTCTTACCACACTTTGACTAGTACTTAAATACGTAGGCATTCCTATCTTCTAATACTGGTATTAACAAATGCAGTGGTAATTCCTTACTATGGTCTCATTTATTTAACATTTAGACACTGTAGCTTAAATGTTATTCTGTTGCTGTAAATCACCTTGGATAAAAGTGTCTGTTAGATTAATAAATGTAAAATGAAAAGAATACTAGGTGTGGGATGTTTCACTTCTCTGAAACCTAACATCTAATATATTTTTTAGTCTACCAATATGTTGCATGAATTATTGGATGTGGGCTATATTAACTCTTGTATCTTGTAACTCTATGTATGCTCTGTTATAGCCACACCAAATGGTATTTGTTAAAGCACTAGCAGTTCACTTCGCCTACTTTTTAAAAAGATTAAATATGTATGTTAGCGAATTTCCAAATTAACAAGATTACGTAGGCGGATTTGGCTGTTATAATTTGCTATGAGGCTTCTCACTTTTCTTAGGACTCAATTGTTCTTTTTTTTTTTTTTATTATCCTCAAAAAAGAAACAAGCATGTTTTTTTTTTTGCCAGGTATAATGCTAGGCTGTTGCAATCAACATAACCAAAATAACACCGAAAAGGAACACGTCTTCAATGTTGGTTTGGCTACTTAGACTACTACTGCCAGACTGTTGCATACAGCTTCAGAGCTGGACATATCCAGAGCTACTGACCTTCACAGGTACAAGGTAAAGGTAGGCTGTTTAAACGTTAGTCCGAGAAACAAACACGTTTATTTTTTTTTTTTTAGTTTATTTAGTTTAAACGGAGGACTTGACGGTCACATTGTACAATAGCCTAGGCTACTATAGACCTATGTTTATGTTAATGTAGCCTACTATAGAAAACGATAGGCCATCACTGCATTTGTTGTCCATCCCACTGCAATTCAATGTCTATTTCAGTATGTTTTCTCATTCAAATGTCTTAATCATAGACTGTAAAAAATAAAGTAGGCTATTGTTACGTCTTCCGGAACTGCTCCCCCTGCTTTATATTCACGAGCGCACACCATATCAGACAGCTGATTAGAACGGTATTGTTGCGTCATCCGGAACTTTTTCCCTGGCCGGAACAAATTCACTGTGACAGCACCAACCGGTTACAGGTTAACCGTCAGCTAGCTAGCTATCAAAACACGCATTCAAATCAAGACATACTTGTGGATCACCCTCTGCACATTTACAAATATTACTGAGACAAAATGAACTCCATACTCTCCAAGTACCACCATTATACTGGCATTAATATACAATAGTGTAGGCCAATTTCACATATTGTATATTGTACACGTTTTGCGTTGTTTGTTGCTGGCTGGAAGCTTCACTAGTCACTTGTGCTGGGCTCATTATCACCAACTTCAGTTTCTGCTCAACATATTTACCACAATTCTCTTTCTAATACTTCTTGTTTGGAGCCATGATTGCATGAATATTTTTGATCCATCATGTTTGCTTTTTCCCTTTGTTTGCCATCACAGTTTAAAATTTAGCTTGTCAACCATTTAATAACATTACTGTACATACATATAGGCCTACTTTTTTCATGAAAGACAAAAAACAGTTTAAATTTAATTTCAGTGAGGATTATGAATGATATATATTTTTGATATAATTTGAAGTAATTATGTCATCTTTATAAAAAAAAATCTTGGAGACTCCTGTAGTACCACCAGAAGGAGTCCGCATACCACTAGTGGTACCCGTACCACAGTTTGATAACCACTGCCCTAGAGGATGTGTATGGGGAATGAGTCACAGTTGTCCAGCTGCAGGCCCGTTTCTTTACCTGCAGGCAACAAGATGGAGAGGAGGTGGGGCATTTAGCTTGCGACTGCGTGAGTGTCTTGCCAGGTGGCGGAGTAAAGAGGAAGGTGATGACTGTGACAAGATGTTGCAGTCTCAGCTTGTAGCAGGGCTTCGGCCAGGACCCCTGCAGACAGAGCTCCAAAAGCTGATACGGAGGAATACCACTCTGACGTTCTCGGACGTTTGCAAGGAGGCCAAGGCTGTAGAGCAGGAGCAGAACCAACATGCTGAAGAGGCCAGCACAAGACGAGCCTATGTGCCCGTAGGGCTGGGCGATATGGCTAAAAAATAATATCGGGATATTTTTAGTCTAGTAGTATAATATATATCTCGATATTTTGAAATTTTATCAAAAGGACATTAATTCTCACTTTCACCCTGTGATGTTTTAAATCATGCCAGTATGATGCAGTAGGCTAGGAAAAATCATACCAGTCCAATCCCTGCAAATTATATCCACATTAAAACATTCTTGGTTATTCACAAGTGGTTTTTATTTTAAATTTGCATGTAAAAGCAGGGGTGAAAGTAATTTTGAATTCTTGCCAATTCCTCCCTGGTCTGGCAGCGTTCAAATCGATCGTTCCACAGCACACCAGCCGGGAGAGAAGGGAGAAGGCCTTCCAGGTATGCCAACGTGTGCAGGCCATCAGTTCTATGACTGAGTTCCAGGGCACGGCACGGCTGCATTCCCCAGAGCCCATCCTGCTACCCCCTGAGACAGAGATGATGCTGTGGGCATCTGTGCCACAGGCCACTGGCCATCCAAATTGCTGTGTAGTGGTGGAGGACTTGGGGGTGAGACAAGAGAATGAAGGGTTGGACGAGCGATAGTGCAGTTGTAGGCCGGCAAGCTGCCCCTCCACATATGCAACCCACACCCCTATCCTGTGAAACTACCCTCCCGCAAGTCGTTAGACCAAGTCACACAGGTAAACTCCGCCAACATCCAAGACCAGAAGCAATTGACCTGTCGCTAAGCGCCACCCTTAGAACGCTGATGAGCCAATGACAGTCCAGCCTCAACGGGACTCGGACATCAGCTCGGACAACTCCATAGGAAACAACAGGGAGGAGGCATAAAATGACAAATTAATGGTTATTTATGGAGTTTATTAACTCCATATATAAAAGACCCCGACGGATAACCATGGCCAAACGTTTTGCAGGGGGACGTGTAATTAGAGGTGGGTCGGTCGCGAACGAACTAGTTCCTTTGAACGGGTCTTTAAAATGAACGACCTGAACTGGTTCGCCTTTCCAGTTCTTGTTCGTTCTTTCGTTCGTTGCTGAATCACACTGACCTAGTGCTGCTGTGAATGCCTATGGCCCAGCTTCCTAAGGCGAGAGCCAAACCAATCGTATGCTGTTGTCTGTATTGTTTCTAAAACGTTCTCATCGAAATAGCCAATGAGGGGCATGAAAGCATAGCAACCGTTTCCATGAAAGAAAAAAAAATGAGCTAGTTTCAACCTTTTCATCAATATAATCTTTCTGCCAAGCCTTTAAACATGTTTGTCGGCATAGCCTACTGGGTCTTTGTTCCTTTATGAATGAACACATTTTTAAAAAAGAAATTAGCTGATCTAGCCGTAGTCTACTCTATTTACCTTCAATATGTCAATGTAATGTCAAGGTGAATGAACACATTAGCTACTGCTGTTTTGTCTAAAAGTACACATAATCATGAAGTTGCAGCTATATTTGCCGCTACAATTACAGTGTTGTGTTGACCGTTTTCCCAAACAAGGAGCTGAGAACCTGCATTCCATGATTCACTGCTGAACTTCGTTGTAGGCTACCGGAAATGCAAATGAACGAAAGAACGAACGAACTGTGTCATGAGAACGAACGACAAAATCCACCTCTACGTGTAATACTGATAACCGGTACCACGAGAGGCTAGAAAACGGGGTATATTTTCATCAACAGTAGCCTACAGGACGTCTCTCGCGTTTGAAACAGCTCGACGTAATGTAGGCTACTAAGCCAACAACATGGGCACAGGTTCCCTGTTAAATCCCAAGATGAAAATGCTCATTAACCAACTACTATATTCTTACTACATCAAATATTAACGTAACCTAACATATCTTAGTATCAATCTTCCACTAGCTAGCTAGCTAGCATTAACGTCTGGTTTTTGCACGATGATTTGCACGGCTACTCGCCACAACTGCTTGTCACCTTGTATGTATTCTAAAGTTTAGCGACAGGTCAATTGGTACTATGGCCCAAAGGTGGCTCGGAAATTGAGGTTTATGTACACCCCATGTGCACAGAGAACGACAACAACCACCCTGCCGTTCCGTTTCCCTACAGGGGGAGGGATTGACCGCAGGTTAGCAAGAAAGATTGACTAACCTGCTCTGTGTCTATGCTGCCCACGAGGAAGACTATGGACATAGAGAAACGCTATAGGCCTGCCCCCCCTCTCAGTTTGTAAACAGAACTGTGCACCTTGCTTCAGGGGATGTTGGCTAGCGGGATAGTCACAGAGTCCCTTGGCTGCTCCCGTCGTCCTAGTGAAAAAGAAGGATGGCACCTGGCGGTTCAGTGTCAATTATAGGAAACTAAACGCTGTGACTCATAAGGATGCATTCCCTCTTCCTCGGATCGAGGAATCACTGACAGGACTGAAGAAAGCTGCATGGTACTCGACCCTTGATCTGGCCAGTGGTTACTGGCAGGTTGAGGTCGGCCCACATGACAAGAAGACTGCCTTCGTAACACCTATGGTTCTTTACCAGTGGGAGAGGATGCCATTTGGGTTGTGTAATGCACCCGCTATCTTCCAGCGCCTCATGCAAAGGTGTCTGGGAGCGGGTGGAGCGGGTCCACGACATCCCTCGATGATGTCATCATCTACTCCCCTGACTTTGATAGCCACTTCGTCCACCTGGAACAAGTCTTTGAGCGGCTTCACCATCATGGCCACATGAATTCCAATACAAATGTCTTTGCAAAAGTTTTTGCCTGAAATTGCACTGTGCCTATTTATAAGGGCATTGTTCCCACCTCTTTTGGGGCCTACCATCAAATGTTTGACCTCTATAGAAAGCTGAGAACCTGTAGTTTCCGTGATAAACAGTCAAAATAACTGTGTGATGTACTGACACAGAGTTACAGAGGCTAGAATATAGTTTTTTTCTTTCTGCTGGATTACAAGCATCTCTGAACTGACCACATTTCAGCCCTGTAGGTCACTTGATATCACTTAGAAACACAACTGAGCCCTAGCACCAGGTCTTGTGAAGCTGTGTGAAAATATGAGTGCTTTAGACCATTATTTGCCAAGGTATGCTCATGTGTTTTGTAAAATGCCTATGAAAAGACTTTTGGTTATCCAAAATGCATACTGACATTCAAATGCTTACTGCACACAAACCCCTTTGTGTAGAAGCATAATCTTGGTCTCAAATGAGAGGTAACACTTTGAGGTTTCTTGTGGACTATTTAGATTGTATGTCAGGTGTTCTGATATAGACTGACTACACAAAATATGGAATAATTACAAAAAAGTCTCTATTTTTGCATTTACTTTGTTGCTTCAATGAGTGTAGTGTGTATATGATAGACTATACAACTAATATTGGATAATACAACATGAAGATTAAATTTCTATGGATTCTTGTGAATATTTCAGTACCAATATGTGGCATCTACTTATTGTGCTGCAGCCAGGGTAGCACCAAAAGCGGAGGAGGGTGAGGGGGGCATTTTGGATAAAATTTAATTGAGACATAATAAGATTAATCTGAGAATGTGAAGCACTATACAGATTGTACATGAAAAAATTGTTGTCATTTTTGGATTCCCAAGAGTCAAAGCTTTCAAATGGTGTATAACTATGCTACATAGCAATATGGTGCATAGGTTTATTCCCGGATTCTCCAAGATCGCGTTGCTACTGAACAAGCAACCTGAACTGAACTGAACTGCTTCAGGGTACGGGGGGAAGAAAACTGCAGTTGTTGCGTGGAACCCGGAATGTCAGGCGGCGTTTGAGAAACTCAAGGGGCTTCTCCTCCAGACCCCTGTCCTGGCGTATGCAGATTTAAAGGCCCCCTTACGTCTCTACACAGATGCTAGCTTTCAAGGCCTAGGGGTTGTGCTTGCTCAGGTGCAGGAGGGGAAAGAAAGGGTTATCGCCTATGCAAGTCGCAGCCTCCATCTGGCGGAGCGGAACGATAGAAACTATAGTTTCTTTAAACTGGAGAACCATCCTGAGGCTGATTGGCCCACCATGCAGGAAGCAGACACTGACCTTGGATGGATCCGCCAGTGGAAGGCTGAAGGCAAGACACGGCGGCAAGTGAACGCTCAATCCCTTTCAGCCAAAGGTCGGAGACTACTACGGGAGTGGGAACACCTGCGACTGTGTGAAGGGATCCTAGTTTGGGCAAGCCGGGACACAAATACGGGACAGCTGTTGACCCCAAATGGTGGTGCCCTGTTACATCTGCCTACTTTCCTACAGTCCTGTATCTATTTTGTGCTTGTTCAAATAAACTTTTGTGGTAAATTAGTCAATCTTGTGTGTTGCCTGTGTATTGGTGGATCTGGTTGTATTGAACAGGGGAGTAGCCCCTTGGCATTACTTTTAAACTTAAGTAAAGGCTAGTATTTCTAATCCCTTACACCAGGGGTCCCCAACCTTTTATGCACCATGGACCGGTTTGATTCCTATTATTTTTTCACGGACCGGCGGGGGGGGTTCCATGTTCCATATGTGTTGTGCATGCATTACTTGAAAAGAACTAGCTCCAGTTATGTATGAACAGTGAAGTGAAGAAGTGAAAATTGAACAATATGAACTATGAATATTGAACAACTTGAAGCTACATCTATAAGCAGACCTCTCAAGTCTCACGCATTGAGCGTGAGATACACGCATTTCAATGACTTCACACGCTCACACGCCACACATGGTATTTCTCACTCTGAGAAATTATTAAATTGCCCGCACAGAAATTTCTAAGGGCTATATTTTACAAACGTGTCACACAACGTTGCTGTCTGTGCTCATTCAGCTCAGAGAGCTGCTGTTCAGTTACTAACCTATCAGCCAATCAGAAAATAGGATTTCTCAACCAATCAGGAAATAGTTTTGTTTTGATGTGGGTCCGCAACGTGGAGACTGCTGGACCACGGAGTCGTGGAGTGAAATTAGGCCCTGTGCTTCGTCTGATAATTTGCTGCCAGTTGATCGAGATACCGCGGACCGACAAAAAAAGAAAACAAACGTTTCTGCTATCGATGTCATTAAACATGGAGCCATGCAATAAAGTGGTGGTATGAGCGTTCATTCAATGCAGGCGTCTGCGTGAGAGAAACTGAAACTAATCGATAACGTTGGTATCAAAGCTCCGCTTCAACCTGTAGAATGCTATTTAATTGTTTAACGACACTTAAAACAACGTTGATTTTTGAAACTTCCATAGAAACAGAGCAGAGACTGAATAATACACTGTATAGCACTTGTATTGTATTGTATTGTATAGTCAAATTTGAATATAACGAGACCAAAAGCTGTTAAAGATCAACAGATCAGTGATTTACGCCTATCTGCTCGCCAAAAAAGCTGGTATTGTGTTTCCTGAATCCTTACATTCAGGCATTCAAATTAAACTTCATTAAAAAACATGTTTTTTTTCCTCCATTTTCTACCAATGTATGATGCATGAGGAAAACATCCCAAAACAATAGCACCCATTGTTGCTGTTTATGAAACTAATTATATCTTACATTTGTAAAGCAGTCCTCTGATGTGCATGTCACAAAACATTTAAGTTAAAGTGCATGTATAACAATGGCATAATAATGATTGTGATAATGATTATGATAATTTGATTTGGAGGGAGTGGGGTTGGGTAGGTGTAAATGAGCCCTATGACCCCAAAGTCTGTCATGACTGGGCCTCAGGTCAAAGAAGTTTGCGAAAGGCTGGTCTACATAACCTGCATCAGATTGAGGTTTGCAGTGATGCGCCTGAAGGCACGGGTTGAGGACCCAGTCAGTTACTGTACGTCACAATATGCACATTTGTTTAAATTCATACCTACGTAATCACCATGACCAAAATTGAACTTTTTTTTTTTTTTTTGAATCTTGAAAAAAAAAATATTGACCTACCTACCGACCCATTTTTTTTTATTTTTTTTTTTGGCTGTTACTGCAAACAAGAATATTTTTTAAGGATGGCCTCATGACTGTGAAAATGGCTGACATTGAACCACAGTGCTTTAAATGGGAGCCCCCAGTATCAGTCATCAAGGCATCAAAATCTGCCACAAACACAACACACAACATCACTCATAAACACACACACACACACACACACACACACACACACACACACACACACGGACAGAACCACCACTGTTCAAGAGACCATTTTGGGGCTAAATTTGCTTTTTCTCATCTCATCTATCTATAGGGTTCTACAGTAGAATAAATAAAACAGTGCATTTGAAATAATGGAATTTGTGCTCTCTCATGAAGCTGGGTCGATGGGACATGGGGAGGGTGGGTCTGTTGATCAGGGGGAGGGGGCGTGGCACCACGAGTAGTTCAAGCAGACGTAGGACTTTCGTGTACTTCGATCAGGGGGGTAGGGGCGTGGCACTGTGCCAATGCCACGCCCCTTCCCCCCTGAGAAACAAAGTCTCACTCCTTGCAAACTTCAAAACTTGAGAGCCCTGGCCTATGCCATGTAAAAAACGTGACATTATTGCGAATTAAATTTAGTTTAGTTTGCATGCATTTTTTTAAAAACTCATGTCGTAGGTTACGGCCCGGTTAGGAATGTCCTGCGGCCCGGTACCGGGCCGCGGCCCGGTGGTTGGGGACTGCTGCCACAGAGAAGAAGAAGAAGAAGAAGAAGAAGAATTCTTGTGACAATCTTTCATGTATTCTTTCATTATTACAGTGACCAGTTTTCATAAATATCAGTTTCTAAAACTTGTTCTCATAAATGTCTAACACTTACCCGGCACATTTCCAGATGGGCTTTCTTGAAGTCAATGGTGACTGTGTTGCCTATGACAGGCCAACACAGTAGACCTGGAGGAAAGGTCTTTGGCCTGCGCCTCCGCATGATGTCCGCTAGAAGCAGAAAGACAATGGTGGACACCAGCAGCACCTGGATGTCCATCCACTTCAGTAAGGAGGAGCTGAACGTTGAGGATAATGAAGGAGCCATTCTCAAGTTTACGTGCTTTAGAGAATGCCTTTCTCTCTGTCTGACCCCTGACTGTGCTTATGTAGCTGATTAAATACACCCAAGCCAGCCCAGTCTCTTCTCAGACGTGTTGCACTTTGTCCTGTTGTCATATCTAAGGCAATGAATTCGTGGGAGGGCTCATTATCAAGTTCCAGTATACAGGAAGACATCTCAGACTGTTTCACAATGGTAACCATTTAGTAAATACTTACAGGGTCCTTCATAAAGGTAACATTTCTACATGTTTATCCAATATAAAATTGCTGCTCTCTGATTTAACCAGAAAGTCGTACTATCACAAGGAAAGGATTAGTGGCGAGGACCAGAGATGAAATAACAATCAACAGGACCGGTCAGGCCACTTGCAGGTCCTTATCCCTGTCTGTCACGCAGTATTCTGAGCCCAATCTGGATGCCCATGTAGGAAGACTGAGATATGGTGGCCTCCCTGCATTTGGACCAGCACTTTTTAAGTCATGTGAATGGACACACAGACAGATAGATAGACCTGACAATACCCTCTACCCCCTGCCAAGGGACAGGGTAATGAGGTGGTAAAATAAATTGACTCTGTCAATTTAATTTGGCCTTTTATTTACAATATTAATTAATTAAAAATATATGATGCAAAATAAGTGATTGCTTAAATACCCCCCTTAAAGTAACTGACCTAAATCAACAGTGGTCCAGCCAATTGGTGCTAATAGTCTCACAATTTGTGAAATGGAGAATGCCTGAGTGCAGTGAATGTGTATAGTATAGTAATATCAAGACACCTAGGTCTGGAAGGTCCATCACTGGTCAATCAGTATTCCTGCCTATAATTCCACCATGAAGACAAAAGAACACTTCAAACAACCAAAAGAAAAGGTTAATGACTAGCATAAGTGAGGGGATAGCTACAAAAACATGCTCAAGTCACTAAATATCCCCTGGAGGTCAGTGAAATCCATCATTAAGGAATGTAAGGAAAATGGCAAATGTCCAAATCCGCTTAGAGCAGGCCGTGACAATAAACCGTTCAAGAAAAAGAATTGGGGGAGGCCACCAAGACACCTGACAACTCTGAAGAAGCTTCAGCAGCTGAGATGGGAGAAACTATGCATGCAGCAACATTTGCTCGAGATTTTCACCAGTCAAAGCTCTATGGATGAGTGGCAAAACTCTTATTAAATCTCTACGAAAGTTCACCCAAAACATGTGGGAGATTTCAAGGTCAAATGGAAGAAGGTTCATTGGTCTGATGAGACCAAAATGTAGCTTTTTGGCCATCAGACTAGATGTTATTTTTGGTGCACACCAAACACTGCACATCACCAAGAACGCACCATCCCTAATTTGAATCATTGTGGTGGCAGTATCATGCTGTGGGGATACTTCTAGAAAGCAGGCCCTGGAAGGCTTGTAAAGGTAAAAGTAAAATGAATTCAGCAAAATCTATGGAAATCCTGGAAGACAATCTGATTCATTCTATAGAACTACAACTTTGGAGAAGATTTACAGTACTCTCCAGCAAGACAATGAGCCGAAGCCTATAGCAAAAACAAAAGAAATGGTTTAAAGACAACAAGGTGAATGTTCTGGAGTGGCCGAGTCAAAGCCCAGATCTCAATCCTATAGAAAATCTGTGGCTGGTTTTAAAAAGGGCTGGTCACACACGATCCCCTTCTAATCTGGCAGAACTTGACCAGTTTTGCAAAGACAAATAGAGTAAAATTGCAGTATCCAGATGTGCAGGCCTAATTGAGACCTATCCATGCAGACATGCTTAAATTTAAAACATTAAAGAAGGGATTTTTTGTTAAAAAAGCCAAATTAATTTGATCAATATTTAATGTTAAGTTAATGATCAACAGAGACTGATATACTGTATAGATAACGGGTAACGTCATATGACATCACTGTCACTTGAACCTGGCAACTGGACCATTTTAGTTAATGATCAACTGAGAGTTGTTGACTGAAGAGATGATTGGACAGATGAGTTTGTAATCAGAGATTAATCTGATATATAGATTTCTTTTCATGACAAATTCCACGTAATATAACTTAACCATACTTTAAATGTCACACAGTTTATCAGATCCTTACCTGTTAACTTCATGAAACAAGGCCGTACAGCTATGGAGTCAACTTTTGGGGGAGACCAAATGTGCATGGTGGGAGAAAACAGCTCTTGCCATTCTATTATATGTACAAATTCATGAACACATGGGGTGATATGTGTATATGTTTCATTTTAAACAAGACTGTTTTTCTCATTTTCGTGTGCCATTCTATCTTTTGTGATCATGCAAACAGTTTGTAGTGTAAAACAGTTTGTAGTAGCTAGTAGTTACAGTAAGCACTACCCTAGTTCAACTTAAAAAGAGCACTGATCAAATGCTACAGGAAGCGAAGGGCGGAGAGAGAAGGCAGTGCGTAATTTCTCACAAATAATGACCAATCATTAAATCTGCTTTATTCAATTGGTATTTCATAATTCCATGGTATTCTACAACTTTCACATACAGTAAGTGATGGCTCAAAAGAGGATTAGACAAGTGCAAGACAAGTAAGTGTTTTCCAGTGGTTTCCAGGTTTAGATCATCTCACCTCTGCACTACCTTTCTTTGCCATTTTTGAATATTTGGGGGGCCAGTTTAATGACAAACTGGCACTTTAAACAAATGTTTTGGTTATTCAGGCTCATGACAAACAAGTCTTATCTTATAACCTCCAACCAACTTACAGCAGAATGACTGGGCACAAACACTTAAAAAGCAGCATATGCATAATCACTCACCCATGATGTTGATATTGGGTTGAGCAGACCTTCCCCTCTGGGGGATCCAATGGGTTTTCCATCTCTCCCTGTCCCTGCTCCTCCACTGCAGCTTACAGTCAGTGTACAATTGTAATGACCTTAATTAGCACAGTCAGTAGTGTTCTATTAATCACAAAGTGTGCTATAAAGCACTGAGAGTTGTGGCGTTGACGGTAAGGTGTCAGAAAGGAAAGGGAGATAGAATGCATGCAGTGTTGGATAAACCTCAACAGAAGTGGTACCGAGAGGGTTTGTTTTGACCATGGAGGTTTTACGCTACGTATCAGACAACTTGGAAGATCGATATTTCTGACTTGAAATTTCACAGTTCTGAAATCTGGGAAAAGTTCAGATTCATGGATTAGATACAAGTAGGAACTCTGACTTTAAGTGGCGTTCCATTTGACTTTTTCTAATAGGAGGTCAGAAAATGTTGACAGCATCATTTGTTTTTAATTCATCCACAACCACACTATGTAAAAAAGACAGCAACAACAAGATAACAAACATCACTCACACTACGCAGCAGCATCGACATTAGTAACAATTCATATCAGTGCAATATGCAACTGTAGTGAATATCAGTTCTTTTCACAACAATTCACGTCAGTAATACTGTATGTCCTTCCTCCTGGTATATGGATGAGCCAGTGGTGCCATCATCTTGCTATGGCGCGTATCTTGAAGGGCTTTGGCCCAGAGGTGATCCCCACTGTTCCCTCCACCCTGAGCGTCTGGCCCTCCAGGGTCTGGAAGTGAAAGTGCTGCATGAGAGAGGTGAAGAAGACCAAGAGTTCCATCCTGGCCAGCTGTTCACCCGGGCACGCTCTCTTTCCTGCCAAGAGAAGACACATTCCTGAGCAACACGACACAGGCCTTGAAACACAACTTTTGACTTGTTGATTTTTGTTTTTGTAATGTATGTGTACAAGGTTTGGGTGTTGTATGAAAATGCACTTTGTGCAAATTTGTGCAATTATTTCCTTGAACAGGCTGCATAGGAATGCAAGGGGGAAAAACAGTGAAAACTGACAATAAAATTGTATCATATTGTGTTGTATTATTTCATTAATACTTGATACTGCTGTAAAACGTCAGATCCTCATAAGGGGTTGTTACATGCTGTAGACAACGAGTTATACTGTACTAGACTGAAACAACCGACCTCTCCAGTGCCATCCAGTACCAATACTTAAACAATAACACTCAAGTCTACTCCTCTTCTTCCAACTCCCTCCTGCTTCACACCCCCAATCCAAACAAGGCAGTATCATGGAAACGTAGTCAATACTCACAATGAACTATACCCTTGCAGTTCTTACATTGTTTTCCATAACATTGATGTCAGAGTGTAAATATTGTGTTTTGACAGGATAGCCGGGGACACAGAAGTGTACTACCTATTGAGAAGGGTATGAAGTTATCTCTTTTCATAAAGTTGCCATCTCCATCAAGGAAATGGCCTGGGTTGAACTCCTCTGGGTGGCTGTACTCATTAACGTCATAGAGAATTGGCTTGAGCATTGGGAGCACCATCATTCCCTGAGTAAAAGAATCAAGCGGTTGAACAGGTAAGCACACATTGCTGCCTCTCGTACTGTAGCTTTAGCTTGTAGTTATATTTCTCTGGCAGGTAACTGATAACAAAGATTCTAGAGCGGAGCTCTGTTCTAGAATCTTTGCTGATACTCCAAACCTGTGTTCAGAACATTCACTCATCCACTACATAGTGTACTATACTGAATTCAGTATATGGTGTTGTGTTGTGAAAGCCTGTGCAATTGTTGACTCTGTGCCGACTGACCTTCGGAATCTGACACCCTGCGACAGTGGTGTCCTTATTAGACACCCTGGGAGGCGTGAAGGGGACGATGTTGCCACACCGCTGAATCTCGTGCACCACGGCGTAAGTATACGGCATGTCCATTCGGTCGTCCATGGAGGGCTGGCGAGAGTGGCCAATCACTCGATCAATCTCCGCATGCACCTTTTCTGAGTAAGAGCAACGTGGCAGAAAATACACCAGAAAATAGATTTGATGGGATTTGAAATTTCAACCATTTTAATAAATAATAATGATTATAAGTTTTATTTATATAGTGCTTTTCTCAAACTCAAGGTCGCTTTACAGAGTCAAAGCAAGTAACTTGAGTAGGTCTGTGATTCCCTTGCGAGGTGCACTGAATATCTTTTTTTGTGAGAAACACAGTTATTTGTAATAATGTGATGAATAAGCCAACCCATGAATAAGACGGTGACATAGACACCACAGCAACATTTTAGCCTCAACTGATATCCAAGTGTGAGTACAAGGGAAGAAAAATAAAACAAGGCAGCACAGACATTTCCCAATTGTAACTGCAATAAGGAACTGACCAAAATAACTTTCCAGAGGTGACCAGATCAGACTTGTCCAATGAAATCCTAAGCTGAAACCACTGCATGATGGGATGCATTTATTAAAACACAGTGATTAAATGTCTGTATGTGCAGCCACTGTGTTATTTCTCCCTCTCGCAAGCCCTTGTCTTTGTATTCTGCAGCAGGCTCAACTCTGCTCTTGGCTGCAGAGCATCCTTCTCATCTCCTCTGTCCAGAGGGAGAGCACATAATCAGGTAAATACCTTGAACAGATGGGTGGTTGGCCATGAACAGGACGGCCCATCTCAAGCTGTTAGCGGTGGTCTCTGTGCCGGCTCCAAACAGATCCACCACGCAGTACAGCAGATTCTCCTCCGTAAAACCAGCGGATGGGTCAGTACACTAGAAAAGCACCACAACAACAACAGAATTATGAAGCCAGTCTGTTAGAGGAGGGCAGTATATACCGCAGTCTGTCTGAGCAAGGCATAACATTTACATTTACAAACAATGACCCAATGGCTCAATACTGTTAGGTATAGAAAACCTTAGTTAAAGCTTGACTTAAATAGCGGGCAAAAAACAATGTCTATCAACAAGCAAAGTTTCCATACATGAGTTACACCTTTTGTGTGGGAGCATTGAGCTGACTCATCAATATTTGTGGTCTAGACTAGAGAGTTAATAAATAAGCTCTAGTTAGACTTAAGACATTGCTCATCATTCAAATTGGGGTCACTTATGTTGTGGGTGACTAGACCTGCTAGACCTGCTGACACCAACCTAGTGAGATTACTGATGGTGCTTCATAACAAAATGGAAACATAAGCATCTCTGGAATGTTAACAAAAACACTAACATTTTAGTGCACATGATCACACACTATGGCACTGAATGACCATTGTGCATGATAATGTATTATATACATAAATTTGATCTTGAGCTTAACCTATGGATAGTCCATGTAGAAAACTTCTCTTTACACTGTAGTGAAACATTATTCATCAGTCACTCATTCTTTCTCAAGATCTGCTTTGTATTTGTATTGCAAACACTAACACGGTGATGTCAACGCTTTAAGTACAGTAGTATAGATTCCACCTTCTCGATTTCCTCCAGGTAGCAGTCGATGTAGTCTCTGGGGTTCGCCGGGCTCCGGTCCTCCCTGTGCCTCTCCACTTCCTGCTTGATAAACTGCTTGATTCTGGTCAGGTTGGAAAAGGCTGACTGATGCCTTCCTGGCAGAAATTGCATCAGTGTAGGACACTGGTTATACAGCTGTGAAAAGAATGAGAAAATATACTAGTGGCAATGATGGGCCCAAGCATTAAGGTTTCACGACTGACATTTTCTCATCCAACAATGCACTCACATCTGATGAGTCCGTCAAATGCTCACATGTGGTGTGTGTGCTAAATCTAACAAGTATCAGATAGATAGATAGATAGATAGATAGATAGATAGATAGATAGATAGATAGATACTTTATTGATCCCCAAGGGGAAATTCAAGGAAAGTATCATTCAATTATCATGACTACACTGCACATTTATTGAAATGATCAGAACCATCTTAATGTGGCAGTCCCCTGGAGTACTTTTAAATTAATGAGTAAAACAAAGTTGGCCAACAGTTTCTCAACATGCATGGGAACTCCTTCAAGACGGTTGAAAAAAAACCTTCCAGAAGTCTATCTGCAGGCCAGATGGGAGAATGCCAAAACTGTACAAAGCTGTCATCTCAGCAAAATGTGGCTACATTGTGGAATCTAAAATATATGTGTGAGCCCAAGTTCATGTTTGTGCCGCAGCCTGCACCTCTGGTGCTCGGTCCCTAAACATGTGGATAATGAATGAATGGAGACAGAAAAATGAATAAATGTCCCACAGAGGCGAGGCGGACAAATTTACCAACGCAGTGATGTTTTCATCTGTCATTGCTCAAACACGTTACGCTTCACTTGGGTGAGTAGATAGATAGAGATGACTCCACTCAACTATTATTCTGCACACAGACTGTAATATATCACTGGAGGAAACTTCACAGATGCTGCAGTGCTGATAACATAAAACAGAGAGCTGTGTGGAGCTAAATAGATGTGTTGTTGTTAGGACTTTTGGACCTTACTCGACCCCAGATGGTTGCAGGCAGCTGGAAGACTTCATCTGAACATTTCAGCATGTCGTGGAAGTTGTGGTCATCATACTCAAACCGATGCCCGAACACTAATGAACAGATTATATTTGCCACGGCGTTGGTCAGAACACAGTGTGGATTGAAAGGCAAACCTGGAAATTGGAAAGAGAAAATACAATAAATACGTATGAATAAAGCAATCCAGTTTTTATATTTCTTCCAACAGAGTGTATTTCAACTTAAAAAACAAAAGTGACTTGGTTAATAATAGATTATAAAAAAAATCACCCAGAGAATACGGTGACTTTGCAGGCTAAGAATACAGTTACATCAGTACGGCACATACAGCACAGTACCAAGAGGAATGTGCATGATTCTTCTTATGTGTGCGTGCCAATACTTGACATTGAAGGTCTGACTGAAATCCTTAATCCTGAGCAAATCCCTGAGTGTTTGCTTATCTTATCACTCCATGCCTGTGGGGGGCAGCACTGAGCTCCAGAGGACCACACTGACCTCCCTCTGCCTGGATAGCATCACAGAGCCACTGGCTCTCACGTTGGATGGAATTCTCCAGGGTTTTCTTCCCCACGCCAAAGTACTTGAGGGTGGACAGAGCAAAGCGCCTCTGGTGCTTCCACATGGGACCACTGGAAGAAATGATACCTGGATCCGACCCAAACAACACATCCGAGCATGAGAGTCTCTGCAGGACCTCATGCCTATGACATCTGTTATTAGGATTCATTTTCAGCTATACAGTATATGTGTTAGTCAATAACCACTATTGTGAAATATTGTTAGCCGATTCAGTTGCATAAAAGACTTTTTATCATAATGCAATTCTAGTGATCTACCGAGGCCTTTGCAGAGCTTGTTGTTGAGAGGGTAGTTGGGACGATCTGCAAAGAGGTCAGCCTGCTCCACAAATGCCTCCTTGAATCCTTTGTACCCAGAGAGGAGAATACATTGGTAACCTCCAATGTCAACCAAGGACACATGCCCATATGTCTCTACAATCTATGAACAAAACAGGAAAGGATGTTGTCATCATCATCATCATCATCATCATCACTTTTATTGCCAGACTCGGTCCATTCAGAAGACACAGACAACACAGACATGCCATACAACATACATTAAAAAGAAAAAGAAAGAGAGAGACAGAAAGAGAGAGAGAGAGAAAGAAAGAAAGAAGAAAGAGAGAAAGAAAGAAAGAAAGAAAGAAAGAAAGAAAGAAAGAAAGAAAGAAGTTCTATAAAAGTGCAATTATACCAGTGTTGCCACAGGGGTGACTGGTATTGTATAGCAGTTCTATGGCATACAAAAACCAGTGGAGAGTTCACAGTACTGTAACACAAAATTAACCTGGTCATGCTATTCAAAGAGTACATAGCCAGGATATTCGGTGATATTCATCAGCATTATTTGTTACCTAAGGCCTCCTCTGTATAGTAGTGTTCATTGTTGTAGCATTAGCTAGAATGTTGTTCCTCATTTTGTAAGTCGCTTTGGTTAAAAGTGTCTGCTAAATGAATCAATGTAAATGTAAATTCCATTTTTATTAGCATTTGGCTTGAATCAGTGTGTCAAAGATTCAATTTAATTTTCAATTTAATTTCACTTATAGAATGACAAAACATTACACATGTCTCATGGTGCTTTACAGAGTGTAAAGCAATCCAGTCCACACACACGAGATGAGATCATATGGCCAAAATGACCCTAATCTGCTGTGTGATGTATCCATGGCACAGCACTGAAGTAACAGTAATCCTGGAAAGATTAGATATGAAGACATATAGGCTGTTTCAAGTTTCAGGAATTCTTACTGTAGCCTGAGGGAGAACATTCTGTGAGGAACTAATATCACTCCAGTCATAACTCAATTGACATTTCACTCAGTGTGTGTGTGTGTGTGTGTGTGTGTGTGTGTGTGCGTGTGCATGTGTGAATGAGTAAGTAAATGTTACATCAGCACTGTGGGAGTTTTGGTCATGCATGCAAAACCTTGCAAACACACATCTTTGCACTGTTAGAAGCGTGCTAACATACTAAATGGTGTCTTTTCGCAATATAATCCACCATAATGTTATGGTGTGAAATAGTTTCTTTTTCATTTTTGCGGTTTGTTCCAGCCCATAACACAGGACTGCATGTGGACACTCTGGATGGCTGGCGGAAACAACATAGGTGCTTATCTATCCTTCACATGATATACCATCAAAAATAATGTAAAGATGATACTAAAACTTGTTGCCTGATAGAAACACACCTCAAAAAGTGGCAAATTATTGCATAGTGTTGCTTTAAATAACTTTACGTCTCAAGTTGTTCACTTACCTTTCTAAAACCTGCCAAAGGATCCTTCAGCCCAATGCTAAACAGATTCCCAACAATGGGCAAAGGGAAGGGTCCAGGTGGGAGGTCCTTATGGGGAAAATCTCTCACGTATTTGACTAGGATCAAGGCACACAGGAACACCAGGATGCCCTGCACATCTACCCATGCACCCAGGAGATGCCATAGAGCACTGAATAGCGTTGCCATTGTTCTTCAATAGCGCTGCAAGCCAAATAATAATAATTAAAAAAACAGAAATATCTGACTTGTGTCATTATGACATTGTACTATATAATACTTTGAAATTGATGTATATCTGATATATGCTGTAAATGTTCAAATGTCTCTCTCTCCCTCTGTGTGTGAGAGCGTGTGCATGCATGTTTATAAGCTTTGTCGATATCATGGTAAAAAATATTCAGAGTGCTTACTGTTGCAAAACAAAACAAAACAAAAATCCATAGAGCCACTTACTGCCCACAAAACAATTAATTAAAGCCATCACGGTGGTGGGCGGCCAGGCCACTGAAAAGTCCATCTTAAATGTTAATGGGAGCTAATTGCAATCTCCTCCCAGTTGCCTTCAAGCTTGATTGAATTTAAGGCTTACAAGATATTGGTAATTGGCTGTGCCCTGTTTGCGTTAAGGTACACTTCATCAATTTTAATAAGTCAGGGTAGATAATTATCTGTTCTCAATGTCACAGTGTGCCTCCACTGATGAGCCGTGGCCTTTTTTAACTGTCTCTCTCTCTTTCTCTTTATCGCTCTCAGCGTATCAACTCAGAGATAAAAGCATCAACTTAGACATCTCCATATAAACACAAACACACAAACACACACACACACACACACACACACACATAGGGAGGCAGAGAGAAAAAAACACACCTGCAACATCTGCACATCTACACAAATGCATACATACAAACCCATTTGGCTATATAAATAACAGCAACAGGAATGAATCAATAGTTATATAAGCTACATCAGATGAGAACATAGTAAATAATTGAGACAAGTCTGTAAAAAAGTCTGTAGAATACCACAAAATTCTGTCAATGCCTCTGCTATTTGTTGTGACCACTGTGTTTGGAAAAAAAGAAAATGACAGCTACAGTTACAGTACTTACTTGGGTTTGTACTTCTGAGCAATTCCAGTGCTGGCCAATGCAGACCACGCAGAGTTCACTAGAGGAATAAACCACGCTGACCATTCTCCCCAGCCTTTTGTTATGTTTGCATTTGCCTGCTGATTGAAGTCCACTTACACAAGCATTGCACAACAACCTTACAAAAGAAACTTGGCAACACTTTGTCAAACGTTTTCTAAGTAGTTCACACTGAACAATGGTGCTCCCAAACAAACAGAGATAATCAGGTTTGGTATTTGTTTTGTTATATCAGTTCCATTTTCAGCGTTGCCTCTGAAAAGGTGATATCTGTTCCTATTAATCCTGTGGAAATAGCAGTTCATTTTAAAGAAAGAGCGCTTATATAATCTGTTTTCTAGCTATACAGGTTTGATCTGCTACTGGGTTGAGACTAGTCAGACCTTTTCTCTACCTCATTTCTTCTTTCTCTCATCAAACAGAAGCAGTTGTTCCAATTTCCATGGACGAAGAGATGCCAATCATTGTAGACCTATCCTTAAAGCCAGATATAGACCACATCAAACAAATTATAAGAAATACAAATATCGCCGTGTTCTCGTGTAAAATTAAATAAAATATTGCCGTGTTCTTGTGTGAAATTAAATAAAATATTGCCGTGTTCTCGTGTGAAATGTGAACTGTATGTGGTGGGGGGGTCAGATTGAAATGTGAAATTCCAGGATTTTCCGAAGGTTAAGAAAATGTTTCATTTCACTTAAATTGCAAATACTTTCAGCTCTGGCATGTGTCAGGGATGTGTACATGGCTGAGGGTGTGACAGCCCACTGACCTGGAGCAGGGGCCGTTTTAGTCTGATCTGTAGTCTTGTCTGAACAGAAGTGGTATCGTGACAGATTCTGCCAAAGCAAAGCTCACAGATGGTGGCATTGCCCCTCTAATATGACCCTGCAAGCACACTGTTGAGATCTGACCAAACTCTACTGCCACAGTATTCTCTGACAACTTTCCCAACAGCAATGCTGTGAAACTCATAATCTGGATACAGAATGGAACAGCTATTATGAGATTTTGTCATTTAAATCACACAGTGCAATTTTGCTGCATGATTTGCGCTTTATTTGGATTTCAGACACTGCAAAACTACAGAAGGAAGCAGGAGCAAGTGCCATAGAGAAATGTTGGACACCAGGCACAAAGAGTAGTATAAATGTACAGTTCATGGAATCAATTCAATTCAGTTTTATTTGTGTAGCGCCACTTCATTTTTCTCTCAGTAACACCTCAACCTTTCAACATTTGAGAGAAACAGTGGAATCTTTTTATATTTCATAGATGTGCCTTTAAAGTCATTTCAGGTCTTAGAAAAGTGCTACGTTAAGTCATAGTAAGTCATAAAATAGAAACTTTAACTCTAATGATTGTACTTTCAACATTTAAGAATGTTTTCTTTCATTTGTGGCCTAACACTGATATTTTCTTTTTCAAATCACGTCGAAATAAGTTTACCTTATGTGTGCATTTCACTGAAATACTGCACTGAAAGTCATAACAATCTGCATCTCATGAATGGGTTGGCTGGGTGTGTTAGAGCACTCCGATTCTCTGTCCCTAAAAGGAGTCAATGTACAGACACACTAAATCGCTACACAGTACTGGCGCATAGCCCTTATCTTTAAGAGGTAAATACTGAAGTGTGTGTGTGTGTGTGTGTGTGAGAGAGAGAGAGGGCGGGGGGTGTTGAGGTGCGTTGAGGAGCCACATGTTTTCATAGCTAAATGCAAACACACATATGGAAACGGGAAAACAAAACACCAATTTTCAGATCACACTGGCACATGTTTAACTGATAGAGAGAGAGAGAGAGAGAGAGAAGAGAACTGAAAGACAGTATTTTCAATGTGTATTTACAGTACAGTATGTGTAAGTGATTGCTCAATTGTGCAATACTTCCCCCTTGTGGATAAGGATGCTTGTGGCAGGACAAAAATGTAACATGGGTGACCTTGGGTCTGCGAATGCAACATGACTAAAACATCAGGTGGCTCTTACTTTGACACAATGCCCAAGATGTGCTGGATCTTCATCAGTTTGAAACATGTAATAAGGAAAAAAATAACATGATTCAATAGCATGTTGCACATGAAAAGACAAAGACTCAGAGTGTGTAGAAGGGAAAAGACAGAATCCCGTCATGTAACAAGTGTTTTTTTGCTGTCCATACATAGATTCAAAATGTCATCCACAAAATGTGTTGACTAAAATTGAGACTGTGTCACTGTTCTTTCGTAGCTGTTTCGGTTGCAAGATCAAGCGTCAGAAAAGGGCATTTAATCGGATTTGATCAAAAGATCAAAGAGCATCAAATCTGGGTGCAACCAGTCGCGGATATTCTGTCTCTTCCGGATCGTTTTAAGAAAACCTTTTCCTGACAAAACATCTTGTGATTACATCACAAGCAACAGCCAGGTCATGTTGCACTGACTGCAAACGAGACCAGGCAACATCTCTTGTTAATTAAACACAAGTAGACTTGCTGCAGTGCAAATTCCCTTGCCTCAAGGTGGACTGGCAATTGGTGGCATTCCAAAAGCTAGGTCCCGCTGTAGACTTCACGAGGTAGTTGCAACGTCTCATCAATGGTCACCACAATCTCCTCGTCCTTGATGGCACCTGAGCAATTTGGGTGGTCATGGGAAATGAAGTTTGTTTCCACAATTTGTGGCAGATCACTCATCTCATTCACGGTGTTGGTGATGCAGTGGATGTCACTCTTGGTGCTGTTCGCCCTGACTGAACGAGAACCAAAAACCCAGTCTGAGGAGAGGAGGAAAGAGAACATGAATTTATTTTATCAAATAAATATTCCCTGCCAATGGCATAAGCCCTGGGGGAGAATAGGGAAAATATTTGCTTGTATTTACATGTTTATTGGGGGACTGAATAAGACACAGCACAACACAGCATTCGCCTGCTGTTAGACATTCTAACTCTGAAGGATACATCACACGCATGGCACTTATATATTATCTTGCCATACATACAAGATAGAATTTGCCATCATTTTACACAGCAGAATAAGCATCATTCACATAAATGGTAGTCAGCTTTGCAAATGGAATTTAAGCGTGTAATGGTAAACATACTCTGCTGCTAAGCTGCAGGAGATGTTTTTGTGAAACATGATATATTACAAGTCACATCTATTCAATGTTTGTGTAATACACATGGCTTCATGTGGAATGAAAAGACAATGTTCTCCATACATATTCATGTGAGAACCTATTTCTATTTGAGTGAATTACGGTTTGATGGCTTCACAATTCCATTAGAATCAACGCACCAAAAAATTGTTTCTTGTGTGACATGGCTGCCACAGAATCCTCCCCATCACGCCTGTGAATACAGTGTGGATTTCAGCCATCAATCAATGTGCTGACAGACACGCAGCTTAAATGAGGGGAATCGCCTGTACTAGTGGGGTGGCAGCCTCAGGCCGGAGGTGTAATTATTCTCTTCTATGTTAGGCTGAACTCACCACCAACACCATATACTTACTTACTTATACACACACACACACACACACACACACACACACACACACACACACACACACACACACACAAACACACACATTTTATAGTTTTGTCAACCATCCAATGATTTGCTGAAATGAGTGTAGTTTTTCATATGGTACCTGCAACAGATAAACCTTAGTTACTGCATGAATGAAGAGATGGTAATCTCTATATATGAAATCTTATATTTCTTATATTTGTATAAAACATTGTTTTGCACTAAACAATTAAATACACATGAACGATTTTAACAAAATAATAAAATAAAATAAAAAAGAATATCCCTCAGGTTGAACTTGAACATTTACAGTAATTTGGGATTGGAATTGTAAATGACACTAGGGCTGTTCTCCATCCAATCATCATATCAGGGGTTCATGCAGGTGCACTGCAGAATTAGTCTACATTATAGTCCAGCTTCCTCCATTAGTTTCCATAAAATGATGACATTCACGGAAATCTCCTTTAAATGGTCCCAATGTATCATCTGAATAGGCACCCATGTGAGCTAGGCGTGTTATGGTACCTCCATTCCAAGGAAAATTAATTTGCCGTCTGTTTCAAATCATTGAGTTGCCTGCAGCTTTGACCTCGCATGGCCAGGAGCAGGACCGTCCTCTCACTATCACCTCTCACAGTGCCAGGGTGAGGAGTTAAATGAGAGCAGATATCACCACCACGCTGCTCACTGAGAGGAGGTTATTCAGTTGAAGTGCTTTGGTAAATACTCGATCTTAGAACGGCACACCCCACAGTGTACAATACGCCGTGAATGGACAGAGATAACGGCCTGCTCTAAATCTATGCAAATGACAGCAGGTAGTCACTTTGTGGCCGCGCTCAAATAAAGCATATCTTGCACAGCTTGTGTTGATTATGCTAATTATCTGCCATGCCCTGTTGGTTTTGGGTTTATGCGTACCATAGGCATTTCCAGATTTCTTTTTTTTCCCCTCCCAATGCTCAGATTGCCTCAAAAACAAGGCCAGTCTGTTGGTTAGGACAATTAAAATGTCCATCCAAGATGAGGTTTCAATTACCACCTCTTGGCTTGAGTTCACTATTGAGATATGTGTGTACCCAAAATATCTACCTTTAAACTCTGTTCCAACAACCCCACCACACACACACACACACACACACACACACACACACACACACACACACACACACACACACACACACACACACACACCCACACCCACACACACACACACACACACACACATTCTCACACTCTCACACTCATCCTCTCCCTCTACTCTGGAGGTGCAAGGCTGCCACATTGGTTTTGAGGAGAGAGAAAAAGACAGATAGAAAAAACCCAACAGATTCTGAGGGAGTGTGATTTCTCTTTTCATGTCTGGCCCCCGGGAGCGAGGGTAAAAAAAAAGCCACACAACAAAAACAATCTACACATTTACACCTCGTGACAGAGCACAGACCAGACAGGGAGGCAAAGAAAGGCAGAAAGAAAGAGAGAGAAGAAATAAAGAGCAATAGATAGATAGATAGAGAGAGAAGGGGAGAGAAAGCATACCGCCACTGTTGTGTGTGTGTGTGTGTGTGGGGGTATTCTCGGGAGTTTTGTTGAGTGCTCACAGACCTAGTTTCCTGTGCCTGGTGATTTTTCTCTTGGCCCCCGCCGAATTAGGTGGACATCAGGTGTGCCGAAAATGTCACTTTGAAATGTGGAAGGATGTGTTTTCCATTTTTTCATGTAGGAATTATTTATTTATTTATTTATTTCCAGCTGAATAATTTCCACTCTTGGGTCAATACAGGTGCTCTTTGATTTAGTTTATGCGTTTTTTTGTATTCTAAAGTAATGCATAACAATTGTAGACTTGAAATGTGTTAATGTGTTCCATGTAGCCTACATGTAGAGAGAGGGGAGGGAGGGAGGTAGAAAGAGAGAGAGAGAGAGAGACTGTGAACATAATCTTTCTAACCTAAGGCTGCATTACATTATTGTTTCCAGCTGTGCAAGGTCAAACAGGACTCTGTCAAAAGAGGCTGAGGTGGTGTGAGGGAACTTACCCAAACCTTAAATGGACCAACAGGCCCAACTGAGATGTTTTACTCATATATTACCCATGCCAAAACAAATAAAAAAATCTTTGTGACATTATTATCAAGATTGTGTACCATATCTTACCAACTAATACATGCATAGGCACACAAAATATAGGCACACTGTTAGGCATGGCACACTGACTCTCTTCAATACACACACACACACACACACACACACACACACACACACACACAGAGACACACACACACACACACACACAATGCTTAATGACACACACACACACACACACACTCTCTCTCGCTCTCTCTCTCTCTCTCTCTCTTTCTCTCTCTCTCTCTCTCACACACACACACACACACACACACACACACACACACACAGGAAATTGGAGTAAAATGGGTTTCTCATATAAAACAGAGTTATTTTACAAAACCTAAGCAAATCAAGTTAAATCACGTTTCATCCATTTTGGAAAGTGAAACTTGCAAAAAACTTACCAACAAATTCATGGACCAGATCTTTGACAAGGTGCCCAACGATGGCATAAGCCACCGCCACTACCACTAATGCAGCCATGACTAAGTATAAGACCGCTTTGGGCAGAGGGATCGAGTCTTTGGGCGGCGTTCTGTAGTCCGTATATAGGTGGTTGTTTTCGGAGTACGAGTACTGAAAGACATGTTCCAGCCCGGACGTGTGGTTTGTGTCCAGGGGCGGGTGGCTTGCGCTCATCCCGGCGAGGTCGGGTTCCAACGCGGTCACCATGGGGTTCGTGACTGCTTCCACTTTTTCAATGCTATTATGAACAAAACCTGTCGACTTGTTCATAAGCGGCAGTATCTGCGATAGAAAATAACTCCAGTCCGTGATTGCACTGGTGTTACAAGAAAACATAGTGCCGTAGATGTATCACGTCGTCCACAGCAGCTGCGTTGACCTCCGTTACAACTGGCCTTCCATGGTGGAATTGTACCCTTGCGAGGTTGGACAACAGCACGCCATAAATTCTCAACAAAATAGAGAGCAGCCTGAGAAAAAGGGTAGTCCTGGAGGTCAATCCAACAGGTACCGTGAAAAACAACCAACCGTTGGACAGTCATGGAAAGTCATGGCTTGTTGGCAAGCTATATCACTCTCTCCAGCAGAAATGAGCTGTCAAAATAGAACACAGAGTTGTCGTTTAATTCGACAAATTAGGTCTATAATGTAGCATGAATCCTTGATGACACACGTCAAATGTCTCCGGCGCTAGTCGCGGATATTTCACACAGCTTGTTTTACATTGTCAGAGTGACAGGAACAAGTTCCCAGAAAAACAACTGTCTAAGGTGAAAATCCACTAGTTTAGGTATGACACCTTGACTGATTAGCGGATCAAAGGTTGTAGGGTACCACTTACTGTTTACAAGATCAAACATTTCACAGCCCTGTCTGCATTTCACGAACCAGAGAACACGTGTAAAATGCGTCTTTAAGAATAAATCACTGTGCGTAAAAACGTGTCTCCTTCCCAATCACGAGCTCCTGTCATAAGAGACCCAAGTGAAGAAAGCTGGATCGGTAAAAAAAAAAGTACACAACGCGAGAGTCAGATCGTCGGTTCAGGGAAGTGATGAGTAGGGTAAGTGCGGTCGACGTCCAGTGCAATACCACGCAAATGACGGTGCGATTTGCTCGGATCTCTCTCCCGTTGACAAGGAGTGCTGTCCAGTGCTGAAAACCAATGAGTCTTCATCCCGCAGGCACGAGGAGAGCGCGTCCTTAGACGTCTCTCTCTCTCTCTCTCTCTCTCTCTGTCTCTCTTAAGCACCAACCGATGGAAGGGACAGACAGAAAAGTTAGGTAAATTGAAGACTCAAGAAAGCCTAGAAAAGGAAAGTTTTATTTCTTCTACGTGTGGGAACATCGAAGTAGCCTACTGAAAGACTTTGGTCCCCAATTAAAGAAAGCGCCAATTTTCTAAGAAATAATAATAATAAAAATTCTAGACCAAATATTAGGCTACATTGAATGCATTTGTTCTCACAGATATTACGAGTGGCAACACTAACTAATCTAAAACCCATATTATGTTAATAATACAATCGCCATGTCGAAATAAAAATGCTGCACTGTCTGTAAACATCTTAAATCCTCATGTGCCAGCAGGCAAAGGAGGGCTCATCAATACCGGGACACTGCGCGCTCTCAGAGTCACGTGTTCCGCTGCTCGATCACGTCCCGAGATATCCTCCAGCCAACTGATAAGCGGTAGAGACGAAGAGACGCAGCGGAAATATCCTGCCCTGTTAAATGACCTCCTTGCACATAAAAGAAACAGCACAATCTCACACAACCCTCTGATAAATACCTTGATTTTCTTTGCTTCGCACCGTAGGGTTAGCCCATCCTTTGCAAAAAGGCTTTTGAGCACAATATGATGTGTCTGCTAGGTCTACTTAACTCTGCTCACCACATCAGAGAGACTGGGCATGGGTTCGATTTATATTATAGGGCCATAACAGCAGCATAAGCATTCCACTCGCGATACACCCTTACACACTTGTTTTATTCCATTAAGGAGACTGTCTGCCACTGTATTCATTATTCTCTCTGCCTGCAGAATAAAATGAGTCAGATACAGTAACCTACCCCAGTAGCATAAATGATTCTTGCTTTGTCTTTTTTAAAAAGTCATGTATCCTGACATGTGACAATATTCCTCAGTCAGGATGAAAATCTTTAAACACAATACCATAGCATACCTATATATTTATCTGAGAGACAGAGCGGGGAGGTGAGAGAGTAAGGAGATTTCTGAAAATGTCTTGACAGTTCCAGTGAAACCCCATGTGCCCACAAATATTTCTGTGAAATTGTGCTGAAAGTCATAGCAACACCTGCAAAGCAACATTGAAATGTTCGTTCATGCCTTTCTGATTCCATTAACCAAGCTTGGCACCTGGCACCATTTGTGCTGATGGTTTTCACCATGCTCCATGCTAAAGCGCCTCCACAATGGATACACACACACATACACCTGTCTGATACGTGTGGCGATAGCCACAGAATTCGAACGCCATGCAAACTAGGTCTGATTTCCTTTGACTTGCATCATCACCATCCTCCATGTCTTTGTGCAGCGGAGAGAGCAGCGAAGCGAAGCGATCGCTTGGATGATTTGGGCCTGTGGACAGCAACAGTGTGTGTGTGTGTGTGTGTGTGTGTGAGGTGTGTTTGTGCCCGTATGTATATGTGTGTATGCCAGTTGCGGTTGACCTTTTGCAGAGGGCACACAGAGTGACCTCACACAGCTCCCTCCTCCTCCTCCTCTTCCTCATCCCCCTGCCCCCAACCCCACAAAAAATATAAAAAATGTGCTGCCTCCCTAATTTCCCCCCAGAGGCCAAGGTCACCCTGTCTTTGGAAATCGGGGGATTGACAATTATCTTTGGAGATATTAAGCACGTCCTCTCTTGCTGAGGGCCAGCTGCTTCGCTCTCCCTCTCTATATGATGGCCACAAAACTGGATGAAATCAAGATCACATCGTTGCCCTCAAAAGGCTGGTCCATCCATCCCCACACCGCCCGCACTGCCCGTGAATAGGGTGGGTAGTGAGGTGGAGGGGTGGGGGGAGTAGAGGGGAAATAGAACTTATTGGAGTCGTTGACCCCATTGTGAGTCATAGAGCTGTACAATGACTGGCAGTGGGGCTCTATTGTCAGAGAGGAAGAAAAAAGACAGCTGACAGCTTCAAAGGGATGTGATGGAATTGAGCCAGATGTTTTTGTGAGGCAGTCCTCCAGTTGGCCCCTTCGTTCTCAGTGTGAAATAGGGTCTATATTAAATTGCATTTTGTGTTGCCATCACGTTGTCCTCAACAGCATAGTGATGAGTGTGTTTCGCAGTCAGATGAGACAATGAACAGATGTTGCGCTAAACCAGAGGAATGCTAAAACATACCATTCGCCCCAATATTTGAGTTGAAAGTGTTGGTACTGATAAAATGGTATTATCCAACATATGTTTGATGAAATGAGTTAGACGTCATGAGATTCACATTCAGTTACTATGGTTATTTTTTTTCTTTGAGAACATACTAGTATCTCTTGTCTGTATGGGCATAGTGTCTCACGTTGAGAGGATAAATTTGCTTCTTTGATCAGAATTTTTGGGCAATAGAAAGAGACAGGGCATATTTTAGATCCATTATTTATTGAACTCGCCCACTGCCTTATGAGTCTACACCAAAAGGTGAAGGTGTACTACACTGTGAAGTGCAGTGTTTCTTGTAAACAACATAATATTATCAAGTTTGTGCAGAGGTGCATGGTGGATTGCAATTGTGAGCAATTACACAATACTATAAACACACATTTCATTAATCTCTTCAACTCACTCACCATTACCTATATCATATAAATATATAATAATAATAATAATAATAATAATAATAATAATAATAATAATAATAATAATTATAATTATACACCAAATAAAGTCTTTTCAGTGTGATGCATGTGGTGGCGGCACTTTTGAATCTAAACGTACATGCTACTTCCAATGTGGAGAAAAGAGTGAACGCTTGTGTGTGTGAAATGTTGAATAGAAAATAGAAGCTCTAGTCTCTCCAGAAAACTTGCATCTCTCTTCCTATAGCTGCAAACCATGTATGGAAAGCTAATCTGAACAGGAAATGGAACAGAACCTTTGGACATTCTGAGGGAGGAAATGGAGATTAGGCAGATGGGACACTAATAACGGAAATCCTGCCGGAACTTCTCTCTTTGGTATACTCTCATTTCTCTCTCTCTCTCTCTCTCTCTCTCTCTCTCTCTCTCTCTCTCTCTCTCTCTCTCTCTCTCTCTCTCACACACACATATTACACACACACACACACACACACACACACACACACACACACACACATACACACAGATTAATGTTCTATTCATACCACTATGCATATTACTATTCAACAAAACATTAGATTTTTCAGGTTTTCGGGCCTCTTATCATTAACCTGACTCTCGCCAGATGAATTTCGTTCTGCCTAGCTCCGCCTAGCTTCACTCACATCCATCTGGGACCTCTTCCATTGAGAGTGATTTCTGCACCCGATTTTATGGTACAGCCAATCAGGACGCAGGGCAGGTTTTTCATAGATGTGACATAGCATAGAAGCGACTGTGAGACTGTTATCAGCATCACGGGTTGGCTTCGATGTGAGTGGTTGAAGTAGCACGTCAATAGATGACGGACAAGTGGCTTATTCAATCATATGCAAGCATTTTTTGATTAGGCCCAGCCTTCTGAAGCAACACTCCAATGGATTGGTCCCAGATGGATGAGTGGAGCTAGGCGGAACGAAATTCATCTGGCGAGAGTCAGGTTATCTTATCATAGCAATTATTTTAAAGGTATTCATGATGAAAGGGGGGTTACTTTGGTCTGCTAATCTGACTGGAATATGATAGAATAGTTTATTTTAAAAATCCTAATCCCTTCAAAGAGTGCTAATTTCACCAACTGCTCCCACATAATGTCAGAAGCCTGCTATGACCGGTAACAGACAGCGACACCTTAAACCATCAGGCTTACAGTTTTTTTCAAATGCTTACACACTAAATCTTTGCTTGTCACACAATTTTCTAATCACGTCTTCCAAACATCATAACCCCACACCAAATCTGCAAAATCATACACTAATTCTCAGTATTTGACTCTGTTTTCAATTGACTAAAACACATTTTGCAAAACACCACACACAATTTTCTACTTAACACACAAAAATCGAACAGGAAGTAACTTGATTTCATTTTTCAAACACAACCCATCAAAATGCCACACTAAATCACCAGTGCTTCACTCTCTCTCTCTTCACATGTGTAAACACTCATTACTTTACGGAACACCATCCAGTCATTGCCTTAGTATAGGCCTATAAATAGACACTCTATATGTAGGTATGGACCCTTTCAATCTGGCGGATTTCAGAACCAATGCAGATACTTTGAAAGGAATGACTTTATGTACAGTAAAACTTGTCTTTTTTGTGTTTTTGTGTCATTTTTCTATAGACCTATGAATACATACACCCCCCCACACACACACACACAAACACACACACACTTTTCTTTGGAAAAAGCAAAGTAATTTGATAGTAGTCAGTCATTTCCATAGGCAACATCAGCTTTTTCAGAACTCCATGTACATCTGGTGGTCATTGCCTCAGCTGGTGGTCTGTTTTGCTTTGCTTTGTTCTTGTTGGCTGTAAAATACTGTATTCACTGTATCCAAAATGTCATTTTATGACAAAAGTGTTTATAATGTGAGACGAATGTTTGATTTAAAGATGTGTTTATGACATTTTGAATGTTGTGTGTCATTTTGCTGGAGATTTGAGGCATTTTGCATTTTGTGTGAGCAATTGTTGGTTTTGTGTGTGGAGTTTTAAAACGTGTGTAAACAGTAAAAACTGTATAAGCCTAAATCCTTATAAATGATTTGCCATCATTTACTTACTGAAGCATCACTGGAGTTTTAGTCAAACTGACAAACATAGTGTGATGTTCATCAAAACAAGATAAAAATAAATCACATAAAATACCTGGGATAATCCTGCAGATCCTGACCGTATAACCAAATCTGGCATATGTGTGTGTGTGTGTGTGTGTGTGTGTATGTGTGTGTGTGTGTGTGTGTGTGTGTGTGTGTGTATGTGTGTGTGTGTGTGTGTGAGTGTGTGTGTGTGTGTGTGTGTGTGTGTGTGTGTGTGTGTGTGCGTGTGTGTGTGTTTGTGTATGTATGTGTGTGTGTGTACACACACATGAATCAGTGTGCATGGCTGTGTCTGCGTGTTTACATGCACACATAATTTTTGATTCATTGCTTCATTCACACCAGAAAATTCCGGACTTGGCAAAGCACTCCAAGAAGCACTACACTGCTGAGGCCATAACACAGCCCAATACAAAGGCTGTTTTCTGGACATCCATTAGCCACAGACAGGCTAACATGTGGGAACATTTTGTGTACACAATCACAACTAATCAGTATGAATGAGGGAGAGACCGATTGTCCTCGTGTGACGGCCGCATAATGAACGATCACGGTAGTGGTTGTGTGGGATGGTGTGGGGTTGTGTGGTCGGAGCCGCGGTCTGATGAAAATTACTATGCACACTCGGCTCAGCGCCCCGGCTCTAATCAGGTGCCTGTCTGACCTGAGAGAGAGGAGCATCTGTCTCCACATTCCTGACTTTTTGTTTTTGCCCCATCATTTTATTTTATTCTCTCTCTCTCTCTCTCTCTCTCTCTCTCTCTCTCTGTCTCTCTTAGGGCTGCCTAATATTGAGAGCACACACACGCATGCACACTCACACACACACACACACACACACACACACACACATAAATGGATGTACTCATTCACAGATACACATGTACATGAACTCATAGAGACAAACACACACAGCACACACACACACTCTCTCTCTCTCTCTCTCTCTCTCTCTCTCTCTCTCTCTCTCTTACTCTCTCTCTTTCACACACACATGCACACACACACACACTCTCTCTCTCTCTCTCTCTCTTACTCTCTCTCTTTCACACACGCACACACACACATACACACACAGTGGGCTAAATTAGCTCCTCGGCCCTCATCCCAGTGACAACAGCTGAAAAAGTCATTTTCTTTTGGTGGCAGAATCCGAGCGCCTGACTCCTCATGTCTGATCTTAATCCTCTGCGGCCGCAGGTGAGCTCAGTTCACCCAACTGGATTCCCTTTTAATATCAAAGCGCTCACCTCTCACCACTGAATCTCTCTGTGTTGCTTTTAAAAGGCTGCACTGAACAGCCATAATAACAGGAATATTATTCCACAGAAAGCAGGAGAGTAGGAAGTCACTGACTGACGTCTATGCTGGAACAATTAGCAATTTACAACAAACAGGTCTGTTAAGGTCATAATCACTGATAATTAAATATTCATGATTTGTGTTAATGAATTAACACAAATCAATGAGCTGTTAGATCTTGATATTGATCTTGATATCTGATGGAAATATATATTGTGTGTGCATATTTTACCTACAAAGGATGAGTTGCTGATCGCTAAGTCATTATCATCTCACTGCTGATGTGCCTAGACTCCTTCCTGAACTACACGCATGCATGCCTGAATCCTTTCTCTGCTGCAATTTACTCACAACTCAGTGAACTCATTTACCAACATCGTTTTCCTATCGTGTCAGACCCTGGTGGCAGCGATAGGCAGAATAAAAATGATAAGAAACATAAATGGATGGGAAATTAATGAAGGAATGAACGAATGAATTAATGAATGAATGGGAGATTGAGATGGAAGGGGCGCAGTGTGTGTGTGTGTTGGTGTGTTGGGGGGGGTGCATGGGATACTCCAACAGGCCCTTTTTTACATGAGAGTAGTTTGATAGAGGCCCTGTGATAAAGGGTCGCGTCCCCCTCTTATTCATAGACGAACGGCATTTAATGCGCACATCTATCAAGTGCAGCGTTATCAATCTATGTGGCTCCCCCGCTTTTATTCACCCATTTATTGCTGATGGGCCGCGCGGGCTGCCACATCTCACCGGCGCCTCTTCCCTTCAAGGTTATGTGTGGTGTAAACTCCAGATCAATCAGCGAAACTGTCCCTGCGTCCAGGCAGGGGGATCCCCCCCCCCCTCTACCCCACACACACACACCCCACTCCTACACCCCCACCTGTTTCCTGTCACTGATGGAGGGGATGAGTTCACAGTCTGGCCTCCTACAAAGTCTGCGCCCTCTGGTCTGAGATCAAGAAACACGGCGATGCCACTGTTATCTTGCACCATAGAAATACATGAGTATTTAACTTTAAGGATGTGATTTGAACAAGGAGTAGTGTCATATACAGTACAAATTCAGAACTTAGACTAATTAAACACTGCTGCTATAAATGTTTGATGTACATTACTGCCCCTTTGAGTTTTGAGTGAATTGAAATAGCTAAAACTCATAGGCATACATGGATTTGCAGATGGGCTTGTGTAACTTATTATAATTCAGCGTGTTTCATCTGGGTTTTGTCAACGTCTGTTGATGTGACATAAATCATTCTGATTTTTTTGATATTCCCCAGTAAGGAAACACCCTGTGATATAATGGTGTGTCATCTGCCTTTCTCTTATATTTTCCCTGGCAGATATTTTGTGAGTAAATAAGACTACCCGACTTATTGATTTTATTTTTTCCCCTCTTTTTTTCAGCAGTGAAATGAAATTGGCCTTTTACAGTTTCTACTTACAGAAGGCTTTCCATCAAATTTATGGCTGTCCCATTTAACCTATCTCAATCTAAGTCCGCAGAGAGAATATCATCCCAATGTCTCCTCTAAATAGGATGTTTCCCTGCTCAGGGACAGACGGCCATACATTTCCCTGCCATCCAATCAGTGTGCTATTGGACGCTTTTGAGGAAACACAACAAATGTGCATTGTGGGGCAAAAACTATATGTGGCAATGCGGCGGGCCCAGCCAAGCGGGGCAAGGAGGGGATGGAGTGGAAAACAGGAAGATTGAAAGACACACACACATACACACACACTCATAGATGTATACACACACACACACACACACACACAGACACAAAAAAAAAACACACAGTGGTCAGTGGACTGTCGGAAGAAAAACAAAGACATTTATTTGAGTTCAGCGACAGGGTCAGCAGCAAACTTGTCAGCGATCCGGCCGGTGTCACTCCCAGATCCCACTATCTTGTACTGGGGTTAATATGATTGTGGGGGCACCTAATAAGGTGAGTCTGGATCTGAGGGGCCCCCCTCCCCTCCAACAGACAAAAACGTCCCTTTCCATCTCCACTGAGACTGTTGGCTGTCCCCAATCTTCCTTGTCCCCCTTATATAACTGATAAGGGAGTGGGAAAGGGGCTGCCAAGATCAGCTCTAGGTGCTCCTGCAGAGGATGCATCTGTCTCGCTGCAAAAGTGAGGCAGCTTACATCACCATGGTATTTTCCTGGGAGAGAGGAAAAAGAGGGAACATCCCCATAATCCTCTTGCAGTGATGCTACATGAGTACACACATTTTACTCCAATTGCTTGTTTGTGTGTGTATGTGTGTGTGTGTGTGTGTGTGTGTGTGTGTGTGTGTGTGTGTGTGTGTGTGTGTGTGTGTGTGTGTGTGTGAGTGTGTGTGTGTGTATAGTGGCATCTTCTTCACGACGCTCTTACAGTAAAAACCCAACTCTTCCGAGAGTACCTCCTCCAGATTCACCAAACAACCCAACATACCTAACAAGCACTTATCATGCACTTCCTGTTTGTGCATGTCTGTGTACTGTATGTATATGGAATGTGTGTTGGCATGCCCCTGTATGTCTATATGTGTGTGGGTGTGAATTACTATGGCTGTATATGTCTGCATGAAAATGTTTGTTTGAGTGTATGTGATCGTGTGTGTGTGTGTGTGTGTGTGTGTGTGTATCTGTGTGTGTGTGTATGTGTGTGTGTCTGTGTGTGATTGTGTGTGACTGTGTGTGTGTGTGTGTGTGTGTGTGTGTGTGTGTGTGTGACTGTGTGTGTGTGTGTGTCTGTGTGTGTGTGACTGTGTGTATGTGTGTGTATAAGTGTGACTATGTGTGTGTAAGTAGTAAGGCTGCGGAGATGCTTGCTCTCCCCCGTCAGCACCGACCCTGCTGCCTCCCTCTCCACACAGACAGTGACACAGCAAAAGGTTAAACAGGCCGTTAACAAGAAATATTGAAAAAGCTCTAATCGGAAAGAAATGAGTTGTACTAGCGAGCCGCCTCGCTTAGTATGGAAATTGAAAGCCATAAATCTGGCATCAGATGCTGCAACACCCTCTTAAATTTGCTATGGAGGCACATCCCATCGGGAGAAGAACTGAGCTGTTGAAGGAGGGAGGAGCTGGAGAGATAGGGAGGGATTGTTGCTTCCTGCTTTATACTCTTATAAATTACATGCAGGTATCCCTGCTGCAGGAGACTCTCTTTATTACACCCCCTTAAAAGCAAAAGTGCTTGAGGAACAAAAAGAAGCTCTTGAAGGGCAGATACTGGGAGTGTTATGGGATCAATGTGGGTGGTCCTGCGGAAGAGTGTACATAACTCATGGACTGCCCTACCCATCATCTTCCTCAGCGCAAAAGAGCATTGCAAATGTGGCAGTAATCGTACTTAACATCAATATAATCAACTTACATTGCACATCCAATCAGTGGCCACATTTATTTGCCATCTTTTGTAAAGTTGAGTAAAAAGGGGTATACAAGTTATATTTTGGTGATTTATCTTAGTCTCACAATGAATTAAAACAATGAGGAAAAATCCAACCTGAGAGGGAAGCTAATGTAGGCTACTCTGAGGAAAAACAAAATTTTCGGTATCGGAACTCCCCCTATTACCGTCGGTCCCGTATTTCCACCGTCTTGCGTGTATGTGTCACTTAATATCCATTTCTATACAAACCAAGACAGCGGACTCCTAAAGAAACGCAACCACCCACACAATAGGTGTATCTAAATTAGCTATGTACCAAAAATTACATTTTACCGTGACTCGAAGAGCTGTAAACAGTGTTGTAAGGCTGCGTGTACACAACCGCTTGGAGCTCCAGTGGAATTTTAATTTCATGACGAGAATTCTTGGTCTAACCGTTCATGTGCCGTTGAAACTGTGTAAATAGGCGACCCATCAGGCCAGCACTATAACTCTGAGCGTGGTAAACAAAATCGGATATTTCAGGCAGTAAATACTCCCGTTAAGAACCAAACCAGATTTTGTTCAAATCTACACATCTATGGCTACTGAAAAATGTAAGGTTCATTTAGTAAATGTTATTTTGAAGTGAAACAACATCGTTGTTTTAGAATTTCTGAACAAAAGTGGTGATAATTGGGGGTGTTACGATAACACTTTACTTGACAGTATCGACATAAGAGTGACATGACACTGTCATGAACACATGACACTGTCATGACACATGAACCCTAACTTTAAAGGAACCATATGTAAGATTGTGGCCAAAACTGGCACTGCAATCACTTTTAATTACAAATTACTGTAGAGTGGTGTATCCCCTCCCCCTCCCCACTGACTCGAGGTTGCCAACCCAGATGCCGAAACACTACTGACTGTGATTAGTAGATAGGTGGAGGGTCAGGCCAAAACAAAACATGCCATGACAAAACACAACAACAACAACAACATCAGTTGAGGGCTGCAACTTCACTTTTTAAATGACAATATCCTGGCCGGACTCCTGTTGTCAGTGATATAAGTATTTGAAATTAACATGATTTCTTAATGTCTAGTGACATATCAGGGCCATTTTATGACTAATTGAAATACATTTCTTACATACGGTTCCTTTAACCCTAACCCTAAACATAACCATAATCCTAACTCTAACTTGTTATGACAAAAACGAATGACACTTAATGACAGAAGCGTTATGTCATAAACGTTTATGACTTGTTTATGACACGTTCATGTCAATCTTATGTCGATACTGTCAAGTAAAGTAATCAAATCTTCATAAAGAAATAAATATGTTTTACCAAATCACAGGAACCTCAATTATGGACACCCCTGTATTTATGTTTGAAAAGCACCCTTTTACCAATAAAACAGCTCTTAATCTTCTCCTGTGACATCCCATAAAGTTGGACACTATAAAGGAAGAGATTTGAGACCATTCCTCTTTACAAAATATCTCCAGATTGTCCAAGCTCCTAGGTTCTCTCTAATGCATTCTCTTTATCTCACCTCACTGGTTTTCTTTGGGGTTCAGGGTAGTACTGTGATGGCCATGGCAGAGGCTTGATGTTACGTAGACCACCTAGACCACCAAACAGCCCCACATCACAACTCACTACCACACACATCTGGTATTGTCATTCTTCTATATGTACTCCAAACCTGCCTTGTTGCCATAAAGCTTGAATGTAATTTTCATAGAATATGATTCCAGGCAAAGTCCCAGTAGTAACTCCAACAGTGCTGGGGACAAGATAATCATGGGTTCTTGTCTAGGCTTGGCACAGTTCCAGTTGATTGGAACCTCTTCATCATTGTTTTCTATGGGGATTTTTAGGTGAGCACATATTTTCATTGGAGGCAACACACTTTAATTTATTTGACAAGTGCCAATATAATTATGGCATATGTGTTTTGTTAAAAATATATTTATTCCTTCATGACTTTTTTTTTTCTCTGAATAAATATGCCCCTTTATGGTTGGTATTTTTTCCCTCATTGCATTCATTGTGAGCTTAAGATAAATTAACAAAATATGACAATTTTAAACTTCTTTTTAGTAAACTCTACCAGGGGCGTATAGATAAGATAAATACAAAGAGCATTAGATTAGTAAAACAATTGTATATGCAAAACATAAACAAAATATTAACTTAGAATAACGTGAAATATTTCAAAGCTGTCTGTCTCACCCATACCATGGTGTGTGTTCACAGAGAGACTGGTTCATTGTCAGTGTGGTGCTCCATTCAGGAGAGATTATGCTTTTGTACAATGCGAGGGAGCTCATGCCTGCCCGAGTCCAGTGTGCAGTTTTTTAATCTATAGACCACCACTAATTAAAGTGGCTTTATCAGTTTCTCTCTGAGCAACAGATAGCACACACACACACACACACACACACACACACACACACACACACACACACACACACACACTGATAAGGGTTCAGGCAGGGGTACAGAGGGGAGATCAGCTCTCTCTCTCTCTCTCACACACACACACACACACACACACTTACACGTGAGCACATACACACAAGTGAACACACAAACACGCACACATACACACACACACACAGAGGCTTTTAGAACTACATTTTCCACTTTATTGATGAGCAGGTACTGTAGCTGGCTACATCTTCAATATACCAGGGCTGGCATATCAAATTAGATAGTCCTGCCATGAGAGGATTAATGTCGGAATAGGAAATGGAAAGTTTAATACAGGTAAAGAATCGTTTCAGGGGAGCGTTTCTGTACAGCAGCAAAATCCATGACCTGATAATCTGCTTCATTTAAACCAGGTAGACATGTGGAGAGTTACAGTGAACCACAGAGGAACAGGCATGCAAAATACTGAAGTGTTGCACATATTGGAGGTATTGTATTTTACGTTTGAATATATGAATAATCTTATATATTTTGGGCAACCCTTGGAGACTGTGACAGAAATGAATGACACTGCACATTTTTAAAAAAGAAAATTGGAAATGAAACAGGAAAATGTTGAGATGTTAAAACTTTGACTTAATAAACTCATATATTTCAGCATGACATTGCTGAATATGGCATCATGTGTCCGTGCCCAAAAGGCTAACGTGTGAAATAAGCAAAGAAAGTCTTTGAGCTAGATGACCGCAGGGCATCAGACACATCTAAAGGGAGTGAACAGATTTGAGAGAGGAACTGGTGAGATTGGCCTCACCTTCCGGAAAGGTCCATGTGAGGACAGATCCTAACACACACACACACACACACACACACACAGAGAGAGGGGAGGGGGTGGAGGGAGAGACTGATAACTTTTTCTTTCCTAAAAACGTGTGCAGGACAGTCAGAAAATGAGGAAGACACACTCTGAAAAATACTAATATGTGGTTACTGCCTGGGAATAACCATACAAACTTTTGGCAACCTTTTGAGAAGGTCTGCATGCTAACCGGGCTATAAGGTTACTGCACAAATATGACATATTTGCACCTTACACTGAGATCAAAAGAAAGTTTAAGCTTATTGATGCAAAAATAAAAAAAGGTTTAAAAAGAGAAACATTTAAATCATTTGATCTTTCACTCCACACTGTTTGATTGCTAGTGCATGCTGCTGCCAACTCTGCAGAATACCAACACCAAATGTCCCTGTCATCATTCTGACATGAGTTTAGGATTTCGTTTAAGATTAAACATGTTTAAAGTCTGTTATGAAATCACTATCTATGCTGCCAATCGAACTTACACCAAACAACTCATCGTTCCCTCCCTTCCCTTCCTTCCCTTGTCATTCATCCATACCTGCATTTCAGCTCCTCGTTGTCACGACACCTCCGCCGCCTTTCTTTCTCCACTGGTTTATCTGTCTCGTTGACAAAGAGGCTTTTAATTGTGTCACCATCTGCTGCTAACGCGGAGTTGCCCTGGAGTCCCAGACCCATTCTTACTTTGCACACTTTTTACCATAAGCCTCGCATCTCACTTGTCATATGCCCTCTGGGGCGGGAGACAGAGAGCGCGTCCGCAGAAGACAATCCATCAGAGTTACAAGTCATTGCTAAACTGGCTAAAGAGGCGCACCTTGTCAACAGGCAAGGCAGGCAACTGCTTGGAGCCCCGAGCGGCTAGGGGGCCCCCGAGACCTGGTCTCAGCGTGTTTGCCGGTGCGACAAGCAAGAATTTCGTCCATAGATTACGTGATTTTGCGTGCTCCTGTTGTACAAACAGTAGCCTACATCTGTACATGTATGCTATGGCATATGAACAGCGGATCTGTGTTCAAAGGAGTTCAAATAATCCGCACATATTTAGGCTACTGTGGTAAACGTCAATTGAGGGTGTAAAGTGATGACGAATCAACATCGGAGTTTGGCATTCAATTAAGTTATAGTAATACTAATGGGCAGAAAGATTGAACATGGTTTGCTACATCTAAATGACAATATACTTGAGCTAGCTAGCGATAGTTACAACTAGTTAAGCTAGGAGATGGTTAACATTATGTTTGCATTTGTATTAATTGCGGACCAAGCATAACATATCATTTTTTAAATCACATTAATCGTGTGCTGCCAAAGATTTTTAATTTTACATCATCACTTGTTCTGTTATCAACGATTCTCGACAATTATCTTTGGCTGCTAATATTTTGACCCTTTGATGCACCGTTTATTGTCCTCAAACTGACACAGACACTTGCTAGAAGATAATAAACATTAACGCAGTTCTGATCTCCTGGTCGGCTGAATGGGCTTTTTACTTATAAAAAAAAAAATAATAAAAAAAACCTGTCGGCTCAGTCGACATGAAATTGAAATACATGAAACAACTGAAATCACTGAAACACCTCAAGTTTAAGCTATAATCTACAACATGGGTCGGCAACAGGCAAGTTATGGGTCGGCCCAGCCAAATTATTGTGCCAGTCCAATTTTAAAGAATATTTAATTTTACAGTATCAATTTACAAGTAGCCTATTCGCCAATCAGACTGAAAGTGGGTGCTTAAAAAATATGAGAAAGAACACCAGAACGCACTGGATCCTGTTAGCCTAACCTGTGCATAGCCCTCGGCCAGCACTTCAATGTTGCGCTTTTGTGCCTCTGTTTGGAGGTGACGCTGCGTTTCGTAGTGCATTCTTTTCAAACAGCGGCAGCGTTGTTGCATATCAGATACACAGGCTTTGCATTTGTGAAACCAGGTAGGATGAACACAACATTTTTTTTTTCCATTCCTCTTTATAGGCCCAGCTATTTTTCTCCCAGCTCCAACTCCTGTAGCTCGCTTCTCACTCTGTAGGCTAATATTTCTTGTTGGCAAACAATAAACATTGTAACATCAGGAGATGGGTCAACCAAGTAGCCTATTTAAAAATAAAAGTAAGATAGACTTTATCCAAAGAAGTAATTAGAAAAAGTCAGTCTCCGTGCTAAACTGTCTATCAATGTCAAAACTTATAGTAGCCTAGTGCCTATTTACTATTCACAATATTGAAAGGGGAGATAAAATAGAGTTCATCAAGAAAAAATAATGACTAATTTTGGGTATAGAACCCCAATAAAACTATTTCATTTCTATACTTTATATTTTGTATAAGGTTTATATTGGAGGTTTAAAATAATTGTTAGTTATTTATTAACTTTTTTATTCTTTACATTTATATTTTCAAAATAACAAGGTTTTTCACTTTCATGTTTGGAACATTTGGAATAAAAAAGGTTTTATTTCATAAATTTGTCATTGGGGTCAGATTATTTATAGCCTAACATAATGGTGGTGAACACTGGTCGATAAGGCCCCCTAGGAATTTTTGCTTAGGGCCCTCACAGACTCTAGAATCGCCTCTGCCGGTGAAGCACCCGATTTGGTTCCCCCGGAATTCCTGTTTCCTTTACGCAACTGTATTGAAGTTCTTGCGTTGTTGCTAGGTTACCGTGCGTATTCATAGTGCTGTATTGCGTTTTCCGTGTTTTCAGCTACGGTAGCCGACTAGAGCTTCTGTATAAAGACCTAGAGGGGAAACACGAATTGCATAGGGAACCAAATCGGATGCTTCACCGGATTTAAGTGCATGGCGGGCCGGATCTATGATAAACTAATAAATGCTCGGCGGGCTGTATTAAAGTGCGTGGCGGGCCACATTTGGCCCGCAGGCCATAGTTTGGACACCCCTGCTCTAGAGATGGTTGATAAACTAACCTAACATATTTTTTGCTAGAACTAGTAGACTATAACTTAACTATAGAAACGTTGTTATTACCGGTAGTTTTCTTAGTCTTCATTGGCTTCCTAATTAACCAACAACCTTAATTCGTTTGATGTGAGACAGTGCCAGCTTTGCACATTGCTCTGCAGTGCTTTCCTTTCCAATTCCTCTTCCTAAAATGTATATGGAACATCTAGGTTGATAAATATTGGTCCTGCACTGTATTGCCATAGACTCTTAGTTGAATTTTATTCTCCTCAATGTTTTTGAGGCATTCCAGTGTTGCTTTAGCCTTCTGCCTAGCTTGAGCAATTCCTCAACTGGTGGGCAGAACATCCCACAAGCCAAACTGAAAACTTTTTTCATTGTCCCTTCAATTCTAGAAGGTTCCCCAGTTCCCACAGAAATATCCCCACACAATCATCTGACTTCTGGTATTGGTTTTATTTATGGTTTTGTCAACCTTCACAAGGTCTGCCATCTGCTGCTGTTGCTTGCCACTCGAAACCCCTTAATGGGGATGGAGCCTTTGTGGTTGCCTCTGGCACCCCAGAAATGGGCTTCCCGCTCGGCCTTCTTCCAGTCTCCAGCCTCTGGCCTCAACACGCTCACCTTTTCTCCTTCTTCTTTCAATCCTTCTGAAGCTAAACATAATAGGGGGGAACACTTCATTAAAATTCAATGCTGAACAATTTTGATGTTTTAAATGTGAGCTCACTTTTGACATAGCTCAGTTTTGACTTGACAACTACTTCTTATGAGCTGATGTCTTCTACTCACTCAGAGTTGAATCCACTTTGTCCAGGAAACTGTCAAGCTCAACTTTTACACCTTCTTCCCTCTGCCGTTCAGTGATCTCAAGCTCTTTTCTGTCTGCACTGTTCATTTCAACTTGATCCAGAAGGTTTTTCATCACAAGCTGTATATCATCTTCCCTCTGTTCATTTATCTCTGATTCTTCTAATTGTTTGTCCAAGTATGTGTCTAGGTCATTAAGAACAATTACAACATCTTCAGGGATCTCCATGGGCAGAGTTAATCCCTCTGCTCTCTCCCTTGCCTTCTTGTCCAGTCTGATTCTGCCATGTTCAACCAGCTTCAGTTCCCTTATCAGGAGCTTTTGAAGTTCCTTTTTGGTCTTCTTTTTGGGATTCTTCTGATTTTCATCCATGTCCATGTCAACATTAACCCCCGAAGCCTTCAGTTCTCTCTTTAGGTCTTCCAGTTTGTATTTTTTGACGCGTTTCTTAATTGTTGTATCCGAACCGTGCTCATCCTGCCGTGCTGCCAGGCAGCAGGCAAAAAACCAACAGAACCACATTGAAAACAGACTGCCAGAAATTAAAATCCAAACATCAAATTACCACAAAATCTGAAACCAGCCAACTTCTACACCAACTCCAGAAATAGTGAACAAAAAATCCAGTGTACTCTGTACCAAAGATTCTAGAACAGAGCTAGAATCTTTGCCCTGTACGATGTTCTATGACATCATGATGTTGCCTAGCCACCTTTGTGACCTTAAACGGAATGGTCTGATGCATGACTATTGTTAGCAGTCAAATGCATCTTCAGATTCCATTGTCCGTCTTGACTCTTTTGATAATGTAGATCCTCATATGGTTATGGTTATGGTTATAGTTATAGTTACACTTTTATCCAAAGTCACATACAACTACAAAACAATATACTGTAATAGTTAAAATTTAACAGGGAACAAATTAAGATGTTGGTCAGACTATAATAAGGAGAATAGCAATAATAAACAACCACGTCAATTCAATCAATACCCTAATGAAATAAACAATGAAAAAAAGAGAAAATAGCAATAATAAACAATAATGTACATTCAATCAATAATATAATAACAATAATGCATGGTAATACTACATTATGGAGAAAATCAATAATAAACAACAATGTCAAATTAATCAACAGCATAATGAAAATAAAACAATACTATACAAATCATGACACATAAGAAGTGCTTAATGAACTAAGTGCATGTTGAACAGATATGTCTTTAGACCCCTCTTAAAAGACCCAAAACTATCACAGGAACGGAGAGCACTGGGCAACTCATTCCACCAACATGGAACCACTGAGGAAAAAAGTCTTGAATTTGACCTAGTGTTTATGACTGGTCGACACAGCAGACGCTCTTCAGAAGACCGCAGTGGGCAGTTGGGGATGTACGTCTTGATCATTGAATTAAAATAACACGGAGCAGATCCAGTCAGTGTCCTATAGGCCATTGGCTTATGGATTGTGAGGGTCTCTTTCTGCAGGGTAGGCTCATGGTGACCAGTTCAGACCCTAGGTGGTCTGGTTCTGGCCATATTTCCAGTATTTTCCGGGATTTCACCTTAGGCCAAAGATTTGAACAAGGTAAAACGATCGCCATCCTATATCTTTTTCACATTTTAAACTTTATGACAATCTCTCTCTGTGGTTCAAAGGGTGTTATGCCCTCCGTGTTTACGATATTTAATGATCCTGACCCTCAAACAAGGGAGCAAGCAAAGTACAACCTGACTCACAAACGTCAAGATAGACATTTAGGGTTCATCAAGGCATGCCTTGCTTGTGTGGCCCGAGCGTGAGCGTGTCAGGTGGTGGCAGCATATGTGGAGCTACGCAATATTGCCGATTACAGAAATGGGGCGTCCAACAAAAGTTCTGATGAAAACGCACACACACCGCATCACGTCCAGTCAGGACATTCCCATTGAAAATAATGTAACCAAACCGATTGTTGTCACTAACGCTCACTCATATTGTGTATATCACTGACACGATAGTGGGCAATCAGACCCAAAGCTCAAGGCGAATATTCACATGATTCAGGGACTTGTGGCCTCCGTCAACCACTTATAAAACAGCTTCAATTCAGGTGATTCAGGTAGGCTACATGTCTTTATGTATATAAAAAGGTTATTCTGCTAATAAACTCTGGACTAAGAGAAACAAAATTGAATAAGTTAGCCTGCTGTTGCCACAACAGTACTGCAACCTTTGTCACAGTGAAGCTCTAGTCCTCACAGTTGGGACTGTTGATTTCTAATAAGTTTTTGTATTTTAGGTCAGTGGTAGAGGCACTCAATTTTCATTTCATACATTTCTGGCACAAGGAGTAATGGAATTTACGAGACTCACATAACCTGGGCTGGCACAGATAAAAAAGGCAATAAATATCAAAATTATGCGAATTACACTTCAAAGCTTCAAGTAGGGGATTCCATGGCTCACAGGCAAAAGTTTAAACCTCACATTCAACACAGTATAACTCGGGGTCAAGTCCAACCAGATCCCTTTGATCTGAGTGGACAGATAGTAGCCTACCTATCAGAGAAAAGTCCGTCAGAAAACATGCAATGGTTTTAATATACGTCGACTGTTTGCAAACAGATCAGCCAAACGTCCGTCACTCATCGACCACTCGCAACCCCTTCATACTAAAACAGCTCTGGCCAGACGACTCTGCAGTGGCGAGGATTACAAGCGATTATTTCCAGACAACATTCCCTCCACAGGCCTCGCTGAAGGCTCCAGATAGTTAATTGCATCTCTTTGCTAATATGCTTATTACAAAGATAGGAAGAGGGATAATCCCAGTACGACTAGCCCGGTGGGAAATTCACAAATAACTGGAGCTAGTGAACACGGAATGAGCCTGTCATAGATTAGTGTTGGCGGTGCACTTTCATCTAAATTGTCCCTCTGGATACTGGCAAAAAAACCCTGCCTAAAAGTACATGATGCACTGGGAAACTAATGAATTTTGCAGACCATGGTCTACTCACTGCCATGTAAATAATGTATTGTTTGATAACTCTATTCTTTTGGCCATTTCACAAAATCTGTCTTGCTGGTGGTCAAAAACAAATGAAGTGTTGTCAGTTTTGTATGTGCCAGTTTGCTTCTGTTGCAGCCCATATCAGAGTGGTGGGAGTGTGGTATGCGTGCCTGGTGACAAATCTGTCTCCAGTGTGGAGAAATGTGTTCATTAAAAAGCCATTTTCCTCATTTGCTTTCCCGTCACATGTGTGGACGGACAGATGAACAGATGAACACTGTTTGCTGATTCAAATCACCTTTCCTTCCCTCTCCTCCTCCTCTCTCTTCTCCTTCATTCCCCCTCCTTTCCTCCCCCTCCTCTCTTCTCCTCGAATCACCCTTCCTTCCCTCTCCTCTCCTCCCTCCTCCTCTCTTCTCCTCCCCTCCTATCCCCATGGTAGTCCACCGTCCCCACCAAACAATGCAATATCCGCTCAAACAAATCTCCTTCTGGCCAAGTGCACACAAGACCAACTCTCCTGCACATGTGCTTTACAGTAAAATGGCAACGTCTCTCTCTCTCTCTCTCTCTCTCTCTCTCTCTCTCTGTCTGTCTGTCTCTCTTGCCTAACAGGGGTATCGCCTCTCTCCAACTTCCAATCCAAAAACACTTTGAGGATGCCTCAGGCCAGTTTGACTGCCGGGAGGTTCTGGTTGTAGTTGGTGGGCACAGCCGGGTGGAGCAGAGACGGGTCGGGTGGTGTGAAAGCGGGCCCATCTGTCCCGGGGAGGGCCTCCATCTTGAGCCTCCCGTCAGGTCTCTCTCCCTCTCTCCCTTCCTCCCTCTTTCTCTCCTTCCCTCCCTTCCTCTCTCTCTACTCCTTCTCTCCCTCATTCTCCCTCTCTCCGTGCTTATTCCTGCACAGTGCTCCTTATGCTAGGAGGAGTGCAGGGGCTGCATAAATCTGCTCTTGAGGCGCAGTGATGCAGCAGAGAGAGGGAGAGAGATAGAGGGATAGAGAGAGGGAGAGAGATAGAGGGATAGAGAGGGGGGTGGGGAGGGAGAGAGAGTTGACGTCTGAGCTGAGCACTGATGACTCATGGTGCACACATGACACGACATGGACGATGCACTCTCGGAATCTCTCTCTGTATTTCTCTTTCTCTCTCACTCTCTCTCTCTATCTGTTTTTTCTCTTTTCTCTCTATCTATCTGTTTTTCTCTTTTATCTCTCTCTATCTGGTCAGTGAGAGAGGGAGATCTTCAGCAGCCTTGGCCAGTTGTTTGAGATAAAGAGCTTCAGGAGCAGTTTCTCCCCTGCCTGCGACAAAAGACCATTCCCTGTGGATTTGGGGAAGCAGAGGGGAAAGAACGATAGAGAAAAGGAGGCAGACAGAGGGAAAGAGAGAGAGAGCAAGGGGAGAGAGGGAGAATCAGAGTGTTGATAGCACTTAGGGGATTTAATGGCTCACTCATGATGAACATATCAATCAATTTTATGATCATTTTCACAGTTCATGGTTTTTGATGGCCTTTCCTGCAGTACATAAAGAGGAAAGACATGAGTTTGGGAGAGACCTAAATGGAATGACTGCATGTGTGTGTGTGTGTGTGTGTGTGTGTGTGTGTGTGTGTGTGTGTTTGGAGTTGTAATAGAGAGCATGAAATGGTACAATCAGTGACACTTTCAAACCCCCACCCCCCAGTTTTGACAGATTCTGTTCCTGTTGTGTTGTTGCCTGCCACACACACACAATATCACACAGTCACACACCCACACATACACACACACGTACACACACACATGTGGGGATCAGTAATTAGGAGGAGTGCCCAGGAGCACAAACAATTACATTCCTTCAAGGGTGCCAGACGAGGTTGCGCTTCAGCGTTCAGAGTCTCCCCTCCCCACAACTCTCCTCTCTAAATAAAACACTTGGTCAGCTTAAAATTCATGCTGTTTTGCATGTCCTCTTTATGCTGTTGTTTGTGACTCATTCTTGCTAATTCTCACCCCCACCTTCTTGTGACTTCTTACTTGCTCCTATACTTTTCCCTTGCAGCACCCTCTAGTTTGTCTTCAGCCTTCTCTCCTTTCTCGTGTCTTCACTCTTCTTCCCCCCTTCCCTCCTTCCCTCCTTCCCTCTCTCCCTCTCTCCACAGCCGCTGTTCAATCTCTCTGTCTGAGGAGATAGACGTGGCAGGTGAGGTAAAGCCAAATGACCTTTCTGGTAGCCACAGCTGATGCTGGTGTCACGCTGATCAATATTCCGCTAATACATTCCCCTCACAGCTCGGGTGCCTGCTAGCTTCAAGGGTACCCGCTTTGCAGCTTGCGCTACACCCCATCACCACCGCCACCACTACCATGAACACCACCCCCATACCCCACACAACTCTCCTGTTTTGGGTGCCCATTCTTAGTTATTCACGTCGTTCAGAAGATCCCTCAGACATCCTATCTGCTTGTCTCATGATGTCTGCTAAGAACCATAAACATGAACATGAATATGACCATATGACACAACAGTCTTCTTGAGAGAAATTGAATGACATATTATTAATGTCTCAATTGTACATGATTGTTTGACTGGCTGTATATTCACATCACATCCGGCCCCCTTGCCTCCATCCTGCAAATGTTTAGACGTGCGGCACGCTGCCCTGAGTTCTGTTGGGGAAGCACTGCTCAGCGAGCAGAATAACAACAACTTCTTACTGGAGAAAACTTCATTTTCTACATTAATGAGGTAAGCAGCGCGTGGGGCTCACACCTAAACTCAATTATAGATAATGCTCAGCCACTGCACTACATGGGAGTTTAATATGGGATGGTGTCGCTGGGCAGGTTTGGCCTTCCCTCACAGGAGTCCCTTCGCCTTTTCTGCTAAAAATAAGCAGTATTGCAGTGTACAAGAAAACAACCCAGCCTTAATAACCCTACCCCAGCAGTACTGGATAGCAGTAATATTCCAGCTCTATCAATGCAGTAATAAATGCAGACAGTGTAAAGGCAGAAAAGAATTCAAAAGTATGAGGCAGAGATATCATCAATAAAAAGGAAGGACCCAAGGAAATAACCACGACAGTTTTTGGAGTTTCATTTCAAGAGGATGAATAGGTGTATTCACTGAAAGTAATTACAGTGTATTAAAATATTTACACATTACAGATGAGCCATGCAAATCCACCAACGCAAATGATGCTTTATTTACACCAGCCTCATAAATACAAAGTTGCTGGCAGATGATTTAGGCACTGTAAATTGAGCCACTGATGGGATTTTAATAAGTAGAAATTGAAAATGCACTCGGCTTCAATGTCATTTTTTCTTGGCTGGAATCCAGTGGTGGAGTCGAGGTTAATTAAAAGCACCGCGGCCCGATGTGTCACCCAGTAAAGCACCCCACACACACACACACACACACACACACATACACACACACACAGGCTTGTTCTAAACACTTTGTGTTGCTCAGGGAGACAGGCTCATTTCCAATGCCGGTGATTTCCCTTCCTTCTGTCCATATTTTTAAGCACACCAGTGATAAAGACAACGTAACAACTTTTTTCTTTGGCCCACTTCCATTAGCCATTCCCCATCTTCCCGGTTGATAATTTTTTTTCTTTTCATCCACTTGTGCCCTCTCTTCCTCTGCCTCTCTCTCTTTCTCTCTGTCTCTCTCGCTCTCTCTTTTTCAGTCTCACCACTCTCTGACAAAGCACAAAATGGATCCACAGAAAACTTAATTACCACAGGCAAGGTCAAGAGGAGCCCGGGCTTACCACAGTTGCCCGGCACACCACCTTGGTGAATCACTTGCTAGTGTTCTGGGAAACTCTGGGGGGAACTTGCTCTGGTACACCACTAGGTTAATTTTCTGTGTGTGGCACAGATAATGGAATTAATGAAAAATCTATTAGCTAATCTCAACGGAACATCAGAGGTGAAAAACATGTAAAGATTAATGAATCCTTTGTGATAGCGGTTATGAGCCGCTGATAAGCTGAATAGATGTCTAGCAAAAGTTAATTGGGTCCAATTAACAAATCAATGTCTTGTCACATCCCTGATTTCTTTGTTTCCAGTAAAATCCACATCAAGGATCTGATGTAACACACCACACATACCCGTCATGATCTTTGCAGATTATGAGCCATGAAGCCTTCTTAGGGGTGGCCTGAGTAAACAATGGCATGGAGCCACTCCAAACAGGCGCAAGGATTCACTCCAGAATCCAAAAAAGCAGACCTGTGACGACTTGCTTCTCCTTGGACTAAACAGTGCTCGGTGTAGCTGTTATTAATTAATTGTCATCCAGGGTAATGAGCTCTGAAATGAGAAATCCCAGCACGGCCGGTGATGAACTGTGAAGTATGTGCCGGGGATAAAAAAAGTGACTTTCGGCACAGAGGCCTCCCGGGGAGGTGTGGAGAGGGGCCGATGCAGGAGGAGGAACAGAACATTTATATTGTGTGGCTAACAAATGCATTCTGTTATGGCTGAATCCAATTTATACTGGGTAACGAAGCAATTTGTCAGTGCCACGGAGTCAAGGGTTATGTTGCATGCATTCTCTTTTTCTAGCTGGTGTGTGTGTGTGTGTGTGTGTGTGTGAGAGAGAGACTATGTATGTATATGTGTGTGAGTGTGACAGTGTGTGTGTGTGAGAGAGAGACTATGTATGTATATGTGTGTGAGTGTGACAGTGTGCGCGAGTGTGTCTGTACATGCTTACGCATGTGTGTGTGTGTGTGTGTGTGAGAGAGAGAAAGAGAGAGAAAGAGAGAGAGCAGGTGAAAGAGTACAAACAAGAGAAAGCGAAAAGTTCATTCTTTGCAGAGAAGATCAACAGATCAACACTGCTATTCATCAACACTGCTATTCATCAACACTGCTATTCATCAACACTGCTATTCATCAACACTGCTATTCATCAACACTGCTATTCATCAACACTGCTATTCTTGAAGATCAACACTGCTATTCTAGAAGATCAACACTGCTATTCTTGAAGATCAACACTGCTATTCTTGAAGATCAACACTGCTATTCTTGAAGATCAACACTGCTATTCTTGAAGATCAACACTGCTATTCTAGAAGATCAACACTGCTATTCTTGAAGATCAACACTGCTATTCTTGAAGATCAACACTGCTATTCTTGAAGATCAACACTGCTATTCTTGAAGATCAACACTGCTATTCTTGAAGATCAACACTGCTATTCTTGCCATGCGCTCCTGTATAGCGCTTGACTAAGCTGTTACTGTATTAGTTCAAACACTGAGGAGTTCCCTGTGAAATCCCAGCTGGATGTACCATAGCCTTGCCAGGTCTACTGCCGCTCCGCGAAATCAGTGTGCCCTTCAATGCCAAGCCCTCTTAGAACCTTAACAGCTTAATATCGACAGACCACGGGCGAATAAATTATATATAGTTTATGATTGAGACATTCTGCTTTTGTATGGGTAGACACTATGGCTGGGCATACATATTCAGACCCTGACATCCTGCTATGATGAGGGCCCTCTCATCTCCAAATTACATTAGGACATCTCTCTCTCTCTCTCCCCCCCATCTTGCTGCAGATGAGAGCCAGAAGAGCTTTGCCATCGCTGGCATGCCCCCATTAGCGCTCAGTTTAAATGGGCATCTAAGCTTGATCAGTTTCATAGCGGGGAATGACGGGCATTAATGGTGCCCGGAATGGACGACCACAAAAAAAACCCACTTCATTTCGGTGTTAATATAAATGCCTCCTTCATACGTCTGGATGTCATCATCAGTGTGTCACTTTAAATCAGGGCCATGAACAATTTGGAATGAAATTGTTTCTACCGGGAATGATCATTCACCCTCCTCTTACTCCCCACCCACAAACACACACACACATACGCACAGACATGTACAGACCAACACACACACACACACACACACATACACATACACTGCTCACTGCACTCTCTACCCCTCTCCCTCTCTTGGTTGTAGGGCAAAGGATTGGTGAAAAAAAAAACTGGAGGCCAACTGGAGGAGAGCAGTTTTAATTAAAGCAGTTACCCTTTAACATGATTGTGGAGTGTCTGAGGTTAAGAAGTGTCTGATTCCCCCAGCAGCTATGACAGCCTCGCGGTCGTCTCTCTCTCTCTCTCTCTCTCTCTCTCTCTCTCTCTTTGCTCTGCAGAGTGGACATTCATTTCCCCACGCACAGTGGGCAGTGAGGAGGAGGGAGCAGAACACATTCCCTGTGTTTATTTTGACTTAAATCAACTTAATTCTCCTGCTCCCTCCAGGGACAGGACCGAGCATAAAGTGCAATGGAGGAAGAAAGAAAAACAATGTTATTATCTGTTAAATGAATCTGAGTCAGCTGAGGGTGGTGATACCTGGAGGCGACGCGGAACAGGTCATCAGTTCTCTGTATAATGAGCCGACGCACGTTATGTCATCTTCTTGCATGCTGTGTGCATACTTATAAGGACCTTTTCCTGAGTCCTCCCAAACATGCTAATTATGTGTGAGAGAGAGAACCTGAAGAAGCTGATGGCGAAACGCACTCCTAATAAACCATTCATAATATTAGACCAGTGTGCAGCGATGATTTTGATTCTTTGAATACTAATTGTGTATTTTATCTGTGTCTGTATCTTTATGTGTGTGTGTCTGTCCTCACAGTTTTTAAAAGAAACATGTCAGCCTAAAGAATAGAAAGTTGTTATTTAGAGTGCATGTATGCTTCAGATGTTTTCGAGATTGAAATGATTCAAAATGTCAGTGAGGCAAATCCATCACACTCTCTCGGCGTATCTCGCTCTCTAGGAGAACATGAGGGCCGGCGGAAAGGCAATATTGGGATCCCCCAGTGATTGGGTCAGGCATCAGTGTGCCGGCAGAGCTGTCATGTGCTATCTCTCTGACGAGGCTTTAAAGAGTCACCTCATCCAGGAGAGCTTCGGCTTCGCTGGCAACGCCGCCTCTCTCGTTGCAGAGGTCACGCGGCACGACGTGGCATGCTCGCCACATCTGGCTGGCTGACTGGCTGCGCAGGGAACCAGATTATTATCTCGGCTCTAATGAAGTGAGGGTAGGGTGGGGGTGGGTGAAAACACGGTGCATGAGCAGGTGTGTGCCGGGAAGAGATAATGTTGTGACGGGCGTGTAACGTGTGTGTGTCAAATAGGGTGTGTGTGTATGTGTGTGTGTGTGTGTGAGAGAGAGAGAGAGAGAGAGAGAGAGAGAGAGAGAGAGAGAGAGAGAGAGACTTGGATGGACAGTGAGAGTGCAAGAGCATGTGCAGGTAGTCTGTCTAACCTCACTGCGGACAAAAAAAGAATTAGCTGTGCTTTTACGGCTGGCCTTGCAGCAGCATTAGCAGGTTGGCAATGATTAAGTTGTACCTAGTTGGACATCCTTTTAAGTGTGGCCATTCACTATTGACTCCACCTTCATTATTATTACTTCAAATCATTCCCCCAAAGGCTCAGGTTAGCCATGTGTTGGAACAGACGATACCATAAATCTAAGCTGTCATTACTTATAAAGTAGGGCAGGAAAGAGCTCAAGACTTTGGCTGACTGCCTCAACCTTTTGACTGTCTTACAATGGGATAGATAATATTACATTGCACTGAGTGGAGTGGAAATCATTTGTTTACAACTGTGAATTTGTTCATTTTATTTATGCATTTAGCTGATGCTTTAATCCAGAGCGACTCTCAGGTACCAATGGCAGGGGCCAGCTTCCTTGGAGCATCTTGGGGTTGAGTGCCTTGTTCAAGGACATAACGGCCACAGCTGGGATTTAAAGCAACAACCTTTTGGCTACTGCCCACTAATCAAGGTCCTTAGCCACTGCACTCCCACCACCCATTTTGAGGTACCACAGTTGCAGTCACAGCAAATTGGAAATTGGCATTTTTTACCAGAACCATCAAACTACCAAAACTATTTATGCTTGTGCTGAAATTAGAGATATAATTTTGCTCCTTGGTATTCATAATATTGTATTCTTTTAACTACAATATCACACCTGTTATCAAATCTGAATTGACATTTGTAATAGTAAAACCTCCAATCTATAGATCTGTGACCATTTCAGATTTGCATATCTGAAAAACAATGTCTCACTGTGGTGAATATGGCTACAGCCCCCATACCACATTTGTGTCCACGTGCTCACAGGAACCCGGCTTCCAGTCTGACCCGGGTCATTTCCCAATCCCAGCCCATCTCTCTCTCCTACTTGCTTCCTGTCACTCACTTCACTGTCCCATCAGATTAAAGGCATAACAAAGCCCAAAAAGGTTAATAAAAACCCTCTTTCCTCAATTAACAGATCCTACAATGTCACTCTGTCTGTCAGTAATTAAAGCCAACCTGATTTGCACACCTGCGGAAGCTGCTATGTATTCATGCACTCTGCGCTATATTTTGTAAATAAGCACAAAGTCCTCGTCACAACTCCAGTTATCATGAATACAGATGAGCTGCCCGTGAATATATCTGTGTGTTTTTCTCGGCGTAGATAAAGCACTCGCTTTCTTCTTTAGTGTGCCATTTACGAGGGGTCAAGTAGCCTGACCTCGCCAGCCGCTCATGACAGGGGGATAAGATTCATGAAATCCTGCCATCATTTCCTCATCACATCTCTAGCTGTCTCTCTCACTCCCTCTCTCACTCATCCTCTCTCTCACACTCTTCCTCTTTCTCTCTCTCTCTCTCAGAGTGATTCATTGACCACAATGTTCTCTCGAGTCATGTCAGTTCACAGAGATAATGGCCCGCTCATACACATCATCACTAGAAGCACAGCTCAGGCAGAGAAAGGCCTATTTCTGTAGAAGAGATATGAGATGTCAAGTGATGTAAAAGATGGGATTTGTGTGAGTGAGACCCTTTGAGCTCTAACTCATTGCAGCCTAAAACAGTAAACATAGCTACTCAAATGAGCAGTGTGGTCACAAATGATGATAACCACTAGACTGTGTTGGTAGGCTTACAGTCAGTTTTCTAGCTTAGCTTTTACATCTGCAAATCTGTTAATCTGCAAGTCTGTTTCTAGAGTTTATCTGCAAGTCTGATATTTTGCCAAAAATTCTGCCTTTTCATAGATAAAGGAGTGTATGTTAGAGTCTACCTATCCCTAACCCCAATTCGAACCCTGTAAGTGGGTATACATGACATGATAAGAACACAGTGGGATAAAACATAACTTGCAGGCCTGACTTAAAAACAACATCCATCCCACCTGAGTGTATTAATATTTATTTGAATCCATCAAGCAGGTTAACAAAAACACGACAGCGGATCAGTGAGCGGATGGGTGGACTGACGGGCCCAAGCGGGCCGGGCCTGTGCCTGACAAACGCCGGGCGCACGTGTGAGTGAGAGATCAGGCGGCGGCATCTGGCCCTTTCACACCTCATTGGCTTGATAGAATACTAATAAAAGCCATATGACAACGGCATACTAAGTGTGCAATTAATATTCTAAACTATTCCGGCGCCGCATGTGGCTAAGACCTGCTCAAGTCGCCCGCCTTCCGCCGGCGCTGAGATGGCACCGTCTCAGTGGCAGGCAGAAGACGTCCTTATTAACCTTTCTCTCCCGCGCCCACACTGCCCACCCCCGACTCCATCCTCCCGTCCATGCCCCCCTCCACACACACACACACACACACACACACACACACACACACCTCCCTGATTCTTACCCACCCCCTCGTTCCCCCGCAGCCTTGCCACCTCGCCTGGCAAATCGGTCAGTCTGATCCGGTCAGGCTCGGCCTCGTAGCCGCTCTGCGGCCGGCTGCTGCTGTCTCCATTTGTCTTGTGTTCCGCGCCGGATCCGCTCTGCCAAACTGCCCGTCAGTAAAATAAATAATCTCACATGGAGATCTGGAGGCATGGAGAGGGCTGAGTTTTCTTTTTTTTTCTTTTCGTTTGTTGTTGTTGTAGCTTTGATTTTTTTCTCCTGTGGACATGGCTTGGCAGAGAGGCCAGCCTCCTGGGTAAATTGGAATATAATTAACAGCTTGAGAGATAATCAAGGTTCTGGCATGGTGAAAAGGTCCCCACAATTAAAACCACAGAAAAAGCATCCCAATTAAGGGATGTCCCTAAACGCATTTCCACCGTTTTTTTTTTTTAAATCTCTTCTTCACACTGGATTAAGTAGGTATAGCTCAGACAGATCAACACTTTATTATGTGACACAATGCTCACCTGAATGGCATTCTTCAGCCCATCCTCTCAGTGTCTCTCTTGCTTAAATAGATGCGATGTGCCAGTCTGGCTTCATGTCCAGGGGAAGGAGTTTTGTTGTGACGTCCCCGACGGGCCCCTGAGGTTTCAGCCACACGTCCATTATTTCCCCTTCTCTCTCCTGGGCACCGGCTCCGACAGACAGATGGAAGAGAGAGAGAGAGAGAGAGAGAGAGAGAGAGAGAGAGAAATATATATAGAGAGAGATAGAGAGAGGGAGAGAGGGGAGAGAGAAGCCATCAATGCCTCCACTCCAAAGTAATTGTCTCTCTTTTTTCACCTTTTTCTCCACATATGGATGAGCACTGTGGCCCTCTCGTCTTGACCAGAAATAAGACGCAGGGTGTAAGGCTCAGAGGGGGTTGGTGGGGGGGGGGGTGGAGATTGGAGAGAAGTGATTACACATCTATATTAAAAAAATGATTTGCAGTCATTGAGGTTCAAACAACTTTGTGTTCATCATAGTACAATCACAGTGGCTGACGTCAGCGAAACAAGAGGGGCCCCATGGGTCTTTGTGTATTAAAATGAAAAATGAATACCTACTACAATATCTTAACCCCTCCGCCAATCTTTTGTCATTGCAGGATGACAGGAAATGGGCGTAAGTGGGGGAGGGGGCAAGTTCAGCTGGGTAAAGTCATACGGTGTGTTGATTTGACTGGAGAGAGGAACTGGGAGGGCCCCGCATTGTCTGGGGGAAAATGGAAAGCTATCCTTACTTGACATCACAGGCCTACTTAGCGACAAGCCGGCTGATGCCTTTCACCTCACGACGGAGGCCTTTGAGGGCAGATTATGTAAAAACAGAGCATCTATCAGAGGGGAAAGAGAGAAAGGGGGAGACAGAGAGAGAAAGAGAGACAGAGAGAAAGGGGCGCGAGGGAGAAAGAGGATCAAATGCAATCAGATTGTTCCCTTTTTTTCCAGAAAACTCCACAATTTGCCATGACGATAAGGGCTAAATATTACCCACTCAACAAGACTATTATTTGCACAGTGATGGTCAGATTGGGGGATTTGGATTAGCAGCACAATTCTTCATTTCAATCCTAAAAAAAAGAAAGAGATAGAGAGGGAAACAGTGAGAGAAAAGAGGATGAGGTTATTTCCCGACAGTTCTGTGTCGCCGCGTTAAGACGTTAGCTCGCGCAGAACCAACCTCCCACCAGCTCACCGCTGTTCAGCAAAAACAGGTCACTTTGAACACGGCGGGCCTTCCGGACACACCACCGTGCAGCCCAGACAAAACCATTTGCATTCCTACACAGGGGCCAGGAGGGGACTGCAGAGTAGAAAGGAGATATACTTTCATTCTGTCAATCTAAGTGCCAGAAAAGAAAATAATCTGAAATGAATCTTTGTACATTCCCAACAGTAACCAGTACAGCGTCAACAGTCATTTTAATAGACAGAACAGGATAGTAGGCAAATCAAAAACTTATAAGCAAAAATATTTTCACATTTTGTGGCAGACTGCATGTATTCAAGAGGGCATTCTTGTAAAAAGTCTGCATTTTAAAAGGAGAGCTTCTTTGCGAATGCTCCCGAAACTCATCAAACATGGATGGACCATTTGCATAATTTCTGCCATTTTTTCCACACTCACACAGTTGGTATATATTTCTTAGATACACTATTTCTCTCAGATGACCTTCAAAACTACAGCTCCTTCATGCCCTAGCAGCTCTTCCACGCTGAAGCATTTTACATTTGCCATACAAAACATGCGATTCGAAATTGATGATTGCTGTCATTTTTGAAGGTTACACAAAATGCTTGCAGAATAGCAATACTCTACACCAGGACACTATCTTAGTGTTAGGGGAACCTGAAAATAAGTACATCTCAAGGTCAACAAGGCACTCTGCAAATGGTAGCATTAAATGTCATTATTTTCAAGCTAAATGTCTGGTCTCTTGTACCACTGAAGTTACTCAAGCAAATTATCATCCTCATCTCACGCGACCTTGACAAAAAGTAAGGAACTTTGGCAGACGTTAATATATCATAAATTGCATTTGCCATTGCATTCTTATGGAAACACACTTTAACTACAAAATACACTTTTTATACAGTTTGAGTGTGCGTTGTTAGAATATTAAGAATATACACTAGTAAGTAACAGATATAATATGTACTCTACGTGTTCATATGTAAATCAAATTATACATTATATACATACATTGAAGTGCAAACACCTCATATGAAGGACCAAAAGTCCTTCCTCATGTCCAGTGCAGCAGCAGGACACTGATAGATGGAGGCTAGTACGAAGGACTGCTGTAGCCGTGACATCTGATGCTGTGATCAATCTCCAACCCCCCCAACACACACACCTGAGCCACTTCTAAGATGTAGCACCTGCCATGCCCGGGTCCCATTGTTTAAATGGACACATCATTTACGCCGCAACGAAGGTTAATGACAGAAAGATAACCCCCTTAAATTATCAATTAATCACTTCCACATTTATCTCATCTATTGTCCCTTGGAGACATTTGCCTTCCGCACTCTTGGATATTCCTCTTCTTTTCCTTCTTTTTTTGTTTCCTTGAGGAGACTTTGAGCTGTGAGTTTTCCCCGCCTGTGTAATTTGTCAGCTCTATCTCATCTGCAGGATTGAGCCGGCTTTGGGGAGCATGTTTAGATAGCTTGTACATCCATTATCTGTCAGGGGCAAACCTGATTTAGGCTCCTCAATAAGAGGAATTAGTCATTCAGCCACCAAGCCGGGAGAAAGGGAAGAAAATGCCTCGGTTCTGTCACTCTTCCACCAAACCCCCCTTGTCACCCCTTCCCACCCACACACACACACACTCTCACACACACACACACACACACACACACGCGCACACACGCGCACACACACACACACACACACACACACACACACACACACACACACACACTCCCCACCCCTATAGTCTGTGTTTAATTGGCCAGCTAATCAATTAAAGCCTTCACTCAGACGTCCCGGTGACCCTCCGCATAAATGAGGCACAGGACATCAAAGTCGATTATAGGGGGGAGAAAACTTTCCTCTCCGCAGAACGGATCAAAGTAAATGGTACAGTGGTGGCGGGGCCAGGCGCTGGTATTTTGACACACCACCTTGAACGACAGGTTAAGCCTCTAAATCTTTTTTCTATATGTGGTTCCATGCGCCAGGGAGCTGATCACTATCTGAGGCATCTCGCATGGCAGAGACTACGCCTTGTGGAGAAAAGAAAGGACTCTCTTATGAGATAAACTTGTGCTACATGAAATAAAATGTAAAATACTCCCCCCAAAAAGATCAAACAAATAAATCAAAGATGAATGCATCTGCATGGCAAAAGCCACCCACATGGGCTGAACTGTAGATAACTGCTGTTTGAACTGTAGTTGAACTGCTGTTTTTAGTGGATGTTTTCAGAGCAATGCCTTTCTATTCACAACAGTAGATTATTAATACACATCTATTTGCAGTCACATACATAGTGCTTAAATCCTCTCAGACATTTCTTATTATTGCTGTACGAATGACTGCAACGTTTCGACCCTGCTGGGTCTTCTTCAGGCAAATGAAGACATCATTTGCCTGAAGAAGACCCAGCAGGGTCGAAACGTTGCAATAAATAATTGGGAGTCAATAGCAGTGTTGCGGACATTATATTTTTTCAAATGAGTATAGTTTTCTTTTGTCCTGCACCTGCCAGAAGGTGGGATGTGCACACTACAACTGTTTGCTGTACGAATGACTGCACCATAGTATTACCTAGAACATAATCAGCCATGATTCACTGTGATATTTATATTTATAGTAGGCCTATAATGTGCAAAATATACTACTCAATAGTCATACTGGGCACTAAATTAGCTCAGGTGTCACAAACAACTTGCCCACAGTGGTAACCAATCAGTTTGTCTGCTAATGTACAGTAAACGTTAACCACAATGATTCAGTAGTTATTTGTAAATCTAGACTAAAATCTCACTAAGCCCATATTAAATAACCAAATCATGGCTTCTGTCATTTAAACAGCTCGAGAATATAAAGAGAACTCAAACTATCACTTTCCAGTCAAAGAGGAGCCTTTTACTTTTCAACCTCTTCTGAACTTTTGGAATAAGACACAGTTGATATCTCTATGATCTCAGGAATATGGCACCCCACTGTCTTGTCTCTGGTCAAACCCAACACTGAGTCATCCCCTTATGTATCCTGAGTGAAAATGATTAAAACAGATATGTACTGACATTATGGTAGGAAGTCATCCTTAATTCAAGTGGTACAAATTTGAAACACTTTTTTTTCACCCTGTTGGTATAGGCCTACCGTAAAGGGACTAAACTGCCCCCAAACTCTCCTTCTTCCTGAGCCTGCAGGGCTATCTATCTCCTGTCTCCATCATTAGTCTCACTGAGTGTGACCTGACACACACATCAGTGGCTTGGAGGACATGAGGCAGTGGAGTGTGTCTCTCTCCTCTTCCCCTCTCCCCTCCCAACCCTTCACAGTGCATACTATAGCCCCCTGTAGCAGGTGAATAGAGCCATCATATGCTAACGCCAGCACTGAACGCCTCCGCAGGAGAGAATGAAGACTAGACGGTACAAAACACGCTGGGGGGCTAAACTGCAAAGGTATGCGGGCGCTTGCCTCACGTGGAGACAGTCACGAGCACTGCTAGCCACAGACACACTAAAGGAACAGACACACACACACACTCTCTCTCTCTCTTCCTTCCTCTCTCATACTCACATCCAACTGATGCAAATATCACTGTGTTTGTTCTCTACAATGCGACAAGAGATGTGAAATGAAAGGCGTAAGGAAGGAATTAAAGTGGTGATTCATCATCTGGTCCGACGGCGTGATTTTCAGCCCCCCCCTCCCTCCCTCCCCCCTCCTCTCTCTCTCTCTCTCTCTCTCTCTCTCTCTCTCTCTCTCTTTCGGCCCTTTGAACTCTCATGAAAGAAACACTTCACGTGAGCTCCGGTATCAGACCTGCGCTGTTTGGACTTTGATTAGGCTACACACCTCCCCGTCGCATCCAGATGCTCCTTTGAGGATTGCAGCCTCTCCAATCGGACTCGTGGCGGGAGTCGGCGCCGCCGGAAGCGCACCTAGTCTTTGTCGGGCCCCCGCCGCTCATTTGATCATTAAGATAAAATTAACCGTTTGACTTTCACACTTCAGCCATATTAGGTCCTGTCGGAGAGGAGGCGCGTGGGCGATGTGTGCGGTGACTGTTAATGGCCGGCCAAAACGAGCGGTTATTTCCACATCCATTAAGAACCACTTTCACGGCTTAATTCTCACAAATCAGAGCAAATGGGGGAACCACTGCAGGCTGCTCACTTGTGAGAGTTTGTGGTTCTTTAGAAGAAGACAAAGCCACGGTGGTTGTCTGCACGATGCCAAGCGAATTTGGTAAATCCAGGGAAACCTGCTGTCCACACCTGGGTCTACTTTTGTGAACACAGATAAACTATTCCAAGGTTAAACATATTAAGAGGTTTAGGATGAGGTCATTTTCAGGTAATAACACAATTAAGCTTTTTATTATCTTGGCTTAGGCCTTCATCATTTAGTGCTTCCTTATCAAGTACAGACATTTAATTAAACCCCTTATTCAATTAATGGAGTTTGTCTAGCACACGCAAAGTTTTGTCCCGGCAGCTTAACTATAAGTGTAAGTATACTCTTTTGATCCCGTGAGGGAAATTTGGTCTCTGCATTTATCCCAATCCGTGAATTAGTGAAACACACTCAGCACACAGTGTACGCACAGTGAGGTGAAGCACACACTAATCCCGGCGCAGTGAGCTGCCTGCAACAACAGCGGCGCTCGGGGAGCAGTGAGGGGTTAGGTGCCTTGCTCAAGCCGAAGCGTTAACCAGTAGGCCACGCATTCAACAAAAAAATAAGATTAAACCGACAAGTAACGTAATGATAATATCATGATAAGATAACAAAATAGAAATCCAACCATTTGTGAAAGAATTGTGGGCTAGAAAGGATTTTAAGCAAATTTCACTCTCACAGAATAATAGCACTGTTAACTGTGTTACTGTTATATCTTTTTTAAGCTAATTTTGCCAACCTTACATCCTTGTGTAACCCCCAAGAGCTCACGCATTCCTTCTGTGGAGCTGTGTGGCCACCTACTGGCTATTACTGTGACATGCAAGGGTGTTTAAGCTTGCACTGTCTCTACTAATTCTTTGTAGTTGTAGGCTAGAATTAAACTAATTATGTTGTGTTTTACCGTAATGAGCCAACGATTTTTAGGTTAGGCTACTATGAGAATGTGCTGTTACTGGTTATTCACATCAGGCCGCAGGACGACGGACGGTACTAAATCATTTCAGTCATTACAGAAGCCCTGGAAACATGGTGGGTGCGCCAAGTTACCATGGCGCGAAATACACTCCGCGTAGACTTTACTGTTGGTTATCTTCAACTCTTGTCCGGACAACTAAGAACAAGAAGGCCTGCCTATCCTACCGTGCGTTATAAAGGCAAACGTAAACCGGCAGAGGATCTGTTCTCGTAAGTAAAAAGCATTGCCGTGTTTCATCACGATTGTTTAAAGTAATTACAAACTCTTGCCTTTTAATAAACAGCCTTCGTATACTGTATGTAGCCTGTCTTCGTTGACTAGACAATGTCAGGAGATTGGATGACATGATCTATGTTTTGTGTGGAGATTTGGATGCATCATTATTTACTGTAGGCTACGTTTCCCTTTCATGAAGAGTTAGCGTGCCTCTGCTTGCCCTTCGTTGTAAACCTGTCCTTGTTTAGTTTTGTTTTGTTTTCCACCAGCTCCATCCCTCCGGGAGAGTCCACGTCCTCCGGATCATGGCTTCCAAATACACCCCTGAGACAAATGCAATGCCTCATCTGGTCGTTAAAATCGTTGGTAGTAGACAGGTCAAATATTTTGTTGAGGAACCAAACAAGTGAGTTTAAGCAGAACAAGGTGACCTCATTCACTCAAATAAATAAATAATCATTACACTGGTAGGGTTGGAGGGGTGGAGAAGGCAGAATACTGCAATGTGCTGACTGCAAAGTACAGATTGTAGGCTATTATAGGCCTACTGCCATGTATTTATTCTTAGGTCAAAGGTGTTAAATCCAGAAGTGGCTGCAGATGTCCTGAGCATAGTCTCTGAAGACATGTCTGTACACACTGGCAAAATATCACCATCAGAGACTCCTTTCCTAAACAAAGCACTGAATGAGGGCACACACATTCACAAGGAGTTACAACAGGTACTGCTTACCTAAACCATAAAGCAGCTTTTGTCAGCTATTGTCAGCTTTCATATCATTGGCCTGCTGGAGTAAACTTACTCATTTTAGCAGCAGAGGTGTTTATTTGAGAAGTGCTGTGTTTTCAGACCTGCGGCTCAAAGACAGTTTCACTGATACAGACTTTTTTTTATACTTTGCAGATTTGTGAGAGGCAGTGTGTGACAGCACCTTGTGGTGACCGCTCCCTGTCTTACATTCATCTGAAGAAGAACCTCTCAGCTCTGACTGACCTCCGCCGAGCACCAACCCAATGGCAATCTCTCTTGGGTGAACAAGGGGTACCAAAATTACTCTCACTGTTCAGAGAGGCCCAGTGGTTGGTGTGTGTGTGTGTCTGTGTGTGTGTGTGTGTGCGTGTGTGTGTGCATGTGCGTGTGTGTGTGTGTTCTTTTAATGGTGTGGCTAAATGAATGTGCTGTATTTGTGGATCATTAGGGACCGGGAGAGGAGGGGGGTCAGTGTGCAGCTTAATGAGTCTGTTGTTTTGCAGGAAGGTGAGATGAAGGATGGGGAACCAGGTGAGGAGCAGCGGCTGGTGCTGCAGGCCGTCAGGGAGGAGCTGCAGGACTGGGGAGCCTCCTCCTCCTCCTCCTCCTCCTCCTCCACTCTGGGAAACATCGAGCGTGACGTGCTGGAGCTGGACACCTCCCGTACAGGAGCCATCCATCAGGCCCAGCTCACCTACGTGTTCTTGAGAAACAAGGTTCCCTTGAAGTTACCAACTTTGGGTCGTTTGTTCCACATGTTCTCCAAAGAGACATGCCCTGATGAGGTGCTTATGCAGAGTAGTTTTGCTGTGTGCAGTCACCAGTCAGACACATTTTATGCACCACTAATTTCTGATAGGATCACTTATTAGCGCGTCTTTGATGTTTTGAAGGTGCTGTACAGAGAATTACTACACTTTCTCAGTGGTGTTGCAGAAGATGATCAAAACAAGATGAAGGTACAGTATACAACCCCTATCATAATAGTTATGACGTGTTCATTTATAGCTGTAGATCAGCTTATATTCTTTTTCCACGTACTTCATACAGATAGACAGAAGCAGTCAGCCTCGATCGAGGACATCCGTGTCAGTGCATAGTGACCCTGGCAGGCCACCCACTAATGTCAGGACAAACAAGAGCTGGACTGAAAGGTTTCAGAAGATTGAGAAAGCCATGGATCTGTGTGATACTCAAAACACTGGTAATGAGAAATTCAAAACAGTGCATTACACAGACATTTTGTCTGTTTGTGAGCAACGGGTCATACACTGTGTATACAATTTGATTTGTTCATCTCATAGCCTATATTGTCATGTTTTAATAGTTAAGACCCTTTCATACCAAATGGATTTTTGGATAAAATATCCACACAAACCACGCAGGTAATTAAATACACCTGTTCTTATTAGTCTTTACACACCGAGGATGAAATATTCAGTCCTGTATTTTTCATCACAATGAATTTCGTCCTCAGTATGTAAAGACTAATAAGAACACATGCATTTAATTACCAGCGTGATTTCACACAAATATTTTGTCAGAGTATTCGGATTAGGATGGGACGAAATATTGCTGTCCTTCATACTGGACAGCTGGTATCATAGAGAAGAGCATTAGATCAAAAGTGTTGTCCAAGAGTCCATAGACTTGTCCATAGAGTCCGTCCCTTTAATATGCATCTAGAAATGACAATAGATAGCTAGATTCTTCAAAAACATGTCTGAGATTTGGTTTAGAGATTGTAATAAATTTTCAAAGTTGATAATTATGTACATTGTATTTCAAAACACTTCCAAGTGTTTCACTTGACAAATTAAAAAGTTCCATGTAAATGAGATAGGCTTGAAATGAAACACCATGTGATATTCAACTGACATGTGGTTGTCTAGTCTATAAGATACAGTAGACTATAGTGATCTCATATTTTAGGTGTACTGCTATAGCTTAAGCACAGTCCTGCAAAACCATACCAAATGAACCAAGACTATTTCTGCATCACTGGTCTGTTTAGCAACTCTCTATCCTTCATGCAGCCCTGAGCCTTTCAACAGTGAAGAGGTTCAGAAATGCAATTGTCTTGCTGTGCCTGCTGTTTCAGGGTACCTTGACAAGGACAAAGCCAGACGTCTGCTTCAAAACTACAATGTCATCCTCGACCTCCACTTGAGCCCCCTGAAGATAGCTGAAGTGACTCACACCACTCCGTCGGAGGGCAAGGTCCACTTGGCCTCGGCGCTGCGGTACCTTAAGGGGTTATGAAAAGGGCTCCGATTCTAGACATCTGGGCTCTTAAAATAGACATGGCAGCTGGGGTATAGAGAATGAGACAAAAAAAGTACTAGATATTCGTAGAACGTTTTATAATGCAGAACACCACAGGACATGACACATCTGGGGTAATTGGTCATTCCACATTGCTTAGCCTTCACCGTGCTTTGCTAACTTCACCGTTCTGCTTCGCTAAGTTGAGAATTTGCAGTATGTAACGAGATCATTTAAAAAAATATGCACATCTAAAACATACATAGAAAACTATTTAAGAGTGCAAAACTGGTCATGTGATTCAGAGGGGGGGAAAGAAGAGTCCATTTCAGCCCCAGGTCCCGTCCTTCAGCTGCTCGTCCAGCTTTCTGGTCTCCTGTTTCAATATCATTCGGGCCAGAGCTATTTCTTCAATGAGCAGTGGGTCACCTGCCGGGTACTGCTCCGACACCGACGCCCTATCAGGTCAGAGGTCAATAGGAGATACCGTAAGGGCACGTTTGCAATAGGTGGAAAAAGCAAACACACAATAAATTAAATCTAAAAATTAAAAGTTTATTAAATAAATAAACACAATTAAGTAAATACACATGTTAAACTTTCTCACAGAATGTTAATGCAAGCCTATCTGTTAAAATTGATTTGTAATTACTACTCTCTTTAAGTGTTTTAAGTCCTTTGCTTTGTATAGGCAAGGTGAAACCAATATATTCAGATATTTACATGCTAAAATATGTTCTTTCTGTTAAATGGAGAGTGCTCTGACCTGAGATGTTGTGCCAGTTCTTCCCCGTTTTTTAGTAAGAAATGTAGGTAGTTTTGATACCCAAAGTATTTCATTCTGCCATCATAGAAGCGCTTGGCCAATTCCTTCTGCTCATCGTAAGGCCCCTTCTTAAGTTTTTCCCTTTTCTCCAAAAAGTCATACTTTCTTCTGTATCATACATGACAGAAATGTGTAAATAATAAAATGTTACTTAAAATGTAACTAAAAACTCTGTTCTTAAAAAAGGCTTTTCACATTTGCAACCTGGATTGAGAATACAATATCAGTGCACATGGTCATTACCTTTAGATGAACAATGAAAGTGTGACAAGTCCATAATCTAACTTGTTGACTTACCTCATTTTTTTGGCGCAGCTTGTACCAATGACTTTGCACTTCTCTTGCCACAAGGCAAACTCAACGTCCCACGCAAATGAGTCAAACTTAGAGTGAACTCCAAGCAACCTCTGTTTTAGAATGGCCAGTGGACGGTCCACACCAGTTTTAGCCACAGTGCAGACAAAGCCTAGCGCCACTAGTGTTATACCAATTTCAGAAGGACTGAGTAATGGAAAAAATGCTTTATCAACCGTCTCTGGTAATACCTCCAAAATGAAATAAAGTCCCTCAAACCAATAACTCCAATTTGGAGTTTCTATGAAGAAGCCCAGTATGATGAAAGGGCCAGCAGTAACACACATCAACAGTGTAGCTAGCAGGAATGGTGGATCCCTGATGAGCCTTAACAAAAACCTCCTGATCCATTTACTAATCGGCATAGATGAATTCTTAAGCTTCAATACGTGTGTATTTAAGTGTTTGTCTGTAGGCCTACTATGCACACAGAAATCCCAGAAATCCAACAATTAATCTTTAAAGGAAACGGAACAGCTTGATAAGAATGTGTGTGGGTGGCAGTTGTAATTTAAATAGTGCATTTTCTCTTTTGTTTTGATCGAGCAATATTCTAGAATGTATTAAAGCACAGAACAGAACTGAATTCCATTATATAATATTCTTAGCTTATATCAGAGAGGGTTCAAGCGGAGCTAGTAATCAAGGATCTTTGCTTATATTCTGCTTTTTTGCACCTCTGGTTAGACACAATCTGCATTTTGTTGTCTCTGTTCTTGTACTCTGCACAATGGCAATAAAAATGAATCTAATCTAATCTAATCTAGTCTATAGTGAACCCAAATGATGAAGAGGCAGTGTAAGATCAAGTTAAAAAATAAAACTATAATTTCAAAAAAAATCATCAGAAACCATACTCATGGATTTACAAATCCCCCTGAAGTTAGAGTTCCAGAGCACACTAAGGATAAGGACATTAGTGAACTGACTGAGGAGTCTGACAAAACTAAATGTGTGGTGGGAGAAATGGGCTTGGCTTGGGCTTGATCACAAGAATGTCTATGGCTCCCTCTAGTGGATTAAGTGAATTGGGGACACCTGATAAGAGTTTCATCTGAGGTGTGTTCAAATTTGCAAACAGACAAACATTTGCAAACAGTTTCAGTTTGCCTTGAGTGTTCTGATTCAAACAAAAAACAAGATTCAAACAAGAACTCTCTCTTTTTATTTGTTTTCTAAAACCTTTTTTTTTGTATTTTATCTTTTTTGTACCTACTTTATTTTTTGTTACCCATGGGATATGGGATAGTGTTGGTGTTGGAGTAGGCTATTGATTTCATATTTTAAAATGTGTTGTTATAAATTAATCAGATCCAATCTGGATTACAGGAAATGCTTGAAGATGCCCAAAGAGACATTTACTAAATATGTTTCACAAGCATTTTAACATATTTATACAGTAACAACAATTCTGTGTAACTGATATACTTTCTATTGAGTCATGTGAGAAAAGCAAGCAATATACTTATAAATGTAATTGTTAATTGTATTTTTATTTAAATAAATGTGATTCATTTTATTAACACATAGATACAATAACATACATAATATTCTTACAGTATACATGATTGGAGCTGAGATTATGATTTGTAATGTTAAACTTTTACTCACCTGTAGTTATTCAGCACAGTTAGGTAATTGATGCGTAAAACAGTAAAAACACTTATGTACGACACATGACAAATGGAATTAGCTCCAGGTACCCATTACCAAGTGCTAAGGACCACATTCATTTATATGGCAGAAGCTAACAGGTACCATCAAAGCTCCGCTTCAACCCTCTCTGCTACCATCTTGTGCATGAATTGAATCTGGGTGTAAGGAGCCGCCCTGCAAACTGGGGGCCCGTTGGAAGCCTGTGACTGGTTAATCTAAACCTGTAAAAGATATACTATTAGCAGTGGTTTCACAACAGGCTGAACTGTGGGCAGACAATTTAGACAAAAAAAGTCTGCCCTTAGTAGAAATGCAGCAATAACATGATTAATTCTGTCCCATACATTTGACTCAGTTAGAAATGACGTGAGGGCCAAGGAGTGTGGGGTGTGCCTCAGCAAAGACTGTAACATACATCATTCATACAAAAAGCCGGGAATGTTCAGCCTCTGGGAAAGACTTTAGAGGATCCACTTGGTGGCTCTGCCTATAGAACTGAGCCAGAGACATGTCAGATGGAGTTGAACTCTTTGAAGAGAAAATGCTGCCAAGCAACCGACACAGGTTCCAAATTAGGCCATTTTGCTCCTGCTTCCTCATTAGGACTAAGGAGGTGAAACAGCAGGGGAAGTGTCACCCTGTCGCTCGCCACCGAGGAAGAAGGCGAGGAAGGCATGCGCCGGGTCCATGGCAGAGATGAGGAACCTGCTGGCGGACCTTGATCGTGAGGTGGACGACCGGGATCGGCAGTGGGCATTGGAGAACCAGGAGCGTGAGGAACGCGCTCGGAGAGAAGCGCGAGAGGACCGGGAAAGAGAGAGCGCTCAGCTCAATCAACGGCTCCTCGACCTCAACACGGTCCTGCAGCAGATGGTCCAGAGGATACCAGTCCCTCAGGCCCACGGCCTCCACCGCTCGCCACCGAGGAAGAAGGCGAGGAAGGCACGCGCCGGGTCCATGGCAGAGATGAGGAACCTGCTGGCGGACCTTGATCGTGAGGTGGACGACCGGGATCGGCAGAGGGCATTGGAGAACCAGGAGCGTGAGGAACGCGCTCGGAGAGAAGCGCGAGATGACCGGGAAAGAGAGCGCTCAGCTCAATCAACGGCTCCTCGACCTCAACACGGTCCTGCAGCAGATGGTCCAGAGGATGCCAGTCCCTCAGGCCCACGGCCAGTACCCACCTCAAGAGCCAGCGTGGAGGCCAGAGCCTCGGTACCATCGCGACAACGGTCATCCATCATACAGGGACCTGTGAGCCCTCATCTCATCATTCCTGACTTGCCATGTTGGGCACTTTTGAACATTTGTTCACGCACAGCACATCATACAGCGTACATCATCATACAGCACATCGACACTTAACTCCATAGCCTAGGCTAGGCAGATGGACACTTGTTTGTTTCTTAGGTAATTCAAACTTCGGGTTTGGTGCAATTTTTTGTCACTTTTTTTAAACGTGTATTTTTTTAAAACGTGTAATTTTTTTAAACGTGTTTTTTAAACTTGTGATTTGTCTGTATTTAATAAATTGTGTTAGACAACACGATCGATTTTCTGTTCATTGGAATAGTCTTCTCATGACCTCATTGAGCACAATATTTGTTGAGAATGAATAAGGCTTAGCCAAATAAAACGAAGAAAATATTCGTTGCCATAAGGCTGGTCACAAGATGTCGGATTGAGAATGAAGATAACATTACAATTAAGAGAACACACTTTGTTGCAAACTCATTACGTAAATGCAATAGGCCTATATGTTCCAAACTCATTACGTAAATGCAATAGGCCTACAGTACAGTATTTGATATTTCACACTACAGTATTTGACCAGTTTGCTGGACACAAAACATGTGAATGGCTGATTATCATTTAGGCTGCCATTCGGAATGCAAATAGCCTATAGGATGGGCTGTAGTTAGCAGGTGCGTATCCAACAAAGGCACCTGCTGCAAATAGCCTAGGAACCTCCATGCCAGGCACACATTTGATGGGCTGTAGTTAGCAGGTGCGCAACATCCCACAAAAGGCACCTGCCATTGGTGGAGGGAATGGGATGGGGAGAGGGGATACTTTTGGGGAAATAAAGTACATTTGGGAAAATGAACCATTTCACCGTCATGATGTTATTATATGCTATTTGAGGTTCATTGCAATTATTATTAATCAGCGCAGTTACGCGACTACTTCAAGTACGCCTATAGGGTGACAAAACGTTCCTGCCTTCTTGAAGCATCAAAATGTTACATTATTGATAGACAAACTGGAATTGTCCACAGACTTTTCATGATCATTCCGGCGGCATGATGGTCATGATGGCCTTTCTGATGCGCTGTGCGTAACCTGCTTGCGGTGCATGCAGGACCTCTGGGTCAGCCTCCGGAGGAGGAAGGCGAGTACCACCTGTGTTCCACTCGGGCAAATAGTTCTCCTTGTGGATTTCGCAGACGTTGTGGAGTATGCAGCAAGCATGAACAATGTCCGCCATTACTAGGATGTCCACATCATTGCGCTTTAATGTACCGTCTGAATGCCAGTAAGTGAGTTTCTCCAGCAGTTTCATTGCTACTGTGTGATTTTTTAAAGCATCAATGTCTAAAGCATCAAATATTTCCCCTCATTCAACATCTTACTTTAGGGTGTATCAAGATACAGATTTCATGAAGATACAGAACCGTTTCATGCCTGTGTGAGAATGTTCTATTTGTAGATATTCCATACATATTAAGAACATATAGGCCTAGAGGTTAATATTTGTAATAGAAAGAAGAAAAACTACTCCTCCACACCTAGAGAATCCGGATGGCTTTCAAGAAGAGGAGGAAGAGGTTGAGAGAGAGAAAGAACATAAAATTCTCAGCTGACGTGCGTGCCAAGTGTAAGTGGTTGAGTGGTATTGGCAAAAAGGCAGGGAAAGATTTAGGCATTTTCCCTAATGCTATAAGAGGTTATTGATATTTTGATTTTTGCAGTGGAGCTCCGTGTGCTGACACAGCAGGTCTCTGGCAGGCGTTTATGGCTGAGGGACGTGCCTGACTGCCTGCCTGGGTGGGTGGGTGTCTGACAGGAATCTGGAGCTCTATAGTGCATGAAGTTTAGGGCAGTGGAGATGTGCAGAAATAAAAATATCATTGTTCGAGAGACAGAATGATTGTCCAAAAATGTTGTTCATTTAGTCTCAATGTTGTTATACATGATTTCTAAATAAGGAATTGTAAAGTCATCGTGAATCATCATCAGCAACCACCATTATTTTCATATCAGCGTTAATGGGGGGAAAAATGTTTTTTTTCTTCTTTTTTTTCTTCTTTTTTTTATGAACGTGTTAAACGTGTTTTCATGAATGAGGTGTTTTGGGCATACTAAATCCACAAGGGGGCAGTATTTCACTAACAAAACAACATCCTGAAACCAGTACCTTAAAAAAGAAACCCACACACACTTTGAGAACAATAAGTAGCAACATAAAGTAAAAGTTTATTGATGAAAACAATAAACAGCTGTCAGTGACAAAGCATGTGACAATTATACTGTGTCCAATAATTCATGTGATTCAAATCATTACACCAAGGCTATGTGTCATACCACATACTTCTGTACTGCTAGTGTGCACTGAGCGCTTACTTCTGTGGGGCCCACTTTTCGATGGTTAGTGTCCCAATATCTGCACTGTATACTTACAAAAAACTAAGTATTTAAAGGGTGCAAGTAGGCGGTTTGAGACACAAAACTGCCCAAGTAAAATATTGGGGTCCTCACTGCATCTCAAGTATGAGGTATAAAATGGCAATGGAATTCAAATGCAAAAATGTTCTGCTTTGACAGCACTTAATTGTGTTTGTATTTAATTTCAAATATATATTGTCCCTTTGTACTGACCATTTTTGTGGTTAAAACTTTCTTTATATTGTCAGAAACAACCAGGCATGTCTTTCTTACCCACACCCCCCTGGCCATAATCACACATACACAGTAAGACAGCATACACAGTATATAGTAGCCTCTTACTGTGTGTTGTATCTTAATTTCATCAATCACCATCATCATCATGTGCTTTCCATCAACCCACCTTCAATAACTCTTAACTCTTAAGCAGACCACAAAAATACATAACATTGTGCTTTCTCCTTCTCATTTTTCCTTATGTGTACGCAAATATGTCTACACTAGGTAAGCATTTATTTTTTGAAGTTATATTTTCTTACACCTGTCAATCTGTGTTCTGTAACTTAAATTGTTTGTATGCATATGAAATACCATTAACCATTATCTTGATTATATACATATTTGATCTGCCATAAAGAATAGGATGTATTGGTGAAATTTGAAGCTGTGGGCTTAGAATTACCTTAGCGCATAACCAGTGCACATTGCCACACATGCAAAATTAGAGTAGGCTCTTTGTGTGACTCTTTGTTCCTGAGGCTGATTTTTTACAAGGGTCTTTGATGCTACAAAAATGCACTGGCAATCGGACACACATTTGAGAGAGTTGCCTTATCATTAACAAAAGTGTTAAGTAAGCGTGTAATATGAATATGCTAATATTCAACATTAACATAAGTTGCTTTGACCTGCTGAAATATAGTATTAATGTTAAACTCAGAAAGGCAATGTTATTATTCAACTTCATCAGTAATGGTTTTAGTAACTGATTTTTTTGGAGGGTGCTCAGTACACTATCTTTTAAAAATATAAAATATTATTTGCATATGCACAATTGCAATCCACTTACTAATGCACTCTTTTTAGATTACACCATAACATTCTGTACAATATATTATACTCTATATTCTAAAATGTATATCACAAAATACCTAATATTCCATATTTAAAATATTGTATCCTTACAGTGATATATCACTGAGAGTTTTAAATGGAAAGTTTTTATTTTCAAATTGAGTTGCATAGTTACATTTAGGAAGCCGGGCGATGGAGAGAAAAGGTGTGGAGAGAGAGAGAGGTGGATCGCGAGAGTGAGCTGAGGTGAGGTGATAACAACAAGGTGTGATATGCTTAGATCAGACCTGTAGGTGTTTGGACGAGTCTAAGGAGTGGACTTTTTGTGTGCTCTATATAGCATGACATGATGTAGTGTTTTTATATGTGTGTGTGTGTGTGTGTGGATGTCTGTGTGTTTGTGTGATTGACACTTAACATAACTCTTCAGGTCACTTTAAAGGACCCTCTGCTGTGCCCTGTGAAGCTGATAGGCTCGTCATCTAACCTGTCACATGATTGGGTGAGTAAGAATGAGATTCTGAATGGGAAACAAGGATCGTGAGGATTTTGAGAACTATAGAATAGAATAGAACGTAGAATACAATAACTAATTGAGTTAAAGCCTTAATTTTGCCATCACAACCCCTGCTGTCAAATTTGTTCCAAACTACGACCCTAACAAGTTAATTGATAGCCCACACTTGACACAAATACGGCAAATTGAGAGAAAAAGGGTCATGTTTTTATATAACCTCACTGGTTGCACAAAATGGGGCAACACACTCCGGGAAGTATCTGAAAGACATACCTTTGCATCTCACCACAACTTTGTGTTGGTGTAAAAAAAAAAAAGGCAACGCTAAAATAAATGAAAGCGTCGGCCCTCATTTGATCCATTATTGATCGCCTTCATGTGCGCGAGACAGACGCGGGGAGGAGAAGCCCGTGGTGACTAACAAGCCTGCCTGGCGCGATGACAGCTTTGTGACCGCAGGTTGAGAAGATGCTCGCGCGCTGCGCCCGAGCACCTCCACGTTTTCTTCCCATTGATGTCTCCCCTCCCACTCCAACCCACACCCCAACCACACACACACACACACACCACCCTCTCTACCTTCCTTTTTAATGAGTGTCAAGACTCTGTTCTTACAGAAGACGGAGAGGCAAAATCAGAACAACAAAACAACAAGAAGGCAGAAGAAAAGAGCAGGAAAAAGAAAGGCTTTTGATAAAGTGCTTAGCGAGCATTTCTGCTGAGTTATGCAGACAGGGGGGGAGGCATTGATGGGAGGCTCAAACAAACAAAACTGGAGGACACCTAATGCACAGGCACCTGAGAGAGTCGGCATGAACAATGTAAAATAATCAGTGATTTATTATTATTATTATTATTATTATTATTATTATTATTATTATTATGACCCCGTAGAACAGACTTCCAATTCACATGCTTCTTCACCTATTTAAAAGACACTAATTGGTGCTAATTTCCAAAGGCTATCATAATGAAAAGGATTTAACCTATAATAACATACAATTACATGGTATTATAATACTATCGTATTAACTTAGCCTCCCCTAAAAAGGGAAAAAAAGATAAAAAAATGAAATCCTTTAAAGGAGAGACTTCTTGGTTCTTAATGAGAAGTGAGGTGCTACTGACTGAGATTGGAGCCGCACCAGGGGAGAATCAGGACTCCTGGCTTGTCAGAGCGCCGCTTGTCACAAGGAGACGGGCACCACTGTCTCAACTCTCTCCTCTCCTCCCGTCACCGAGCGGAAAAGTACCCACCTGATCACCACCACCACCACTACCAGCGGCAGCAGCTCCAGCAGCAGCTCCTATCTGACAGGGGAGAGAGAGAGTGGCACCAAAAAGTAGAGGATGAAAACAATAAACAGAGAAACAATGGGAGTCATTATCCCCCTGTGAAAGGCAGCTTTTATCAGCATTTAAGAGCGGTGACAAGCTGAGACGATGAGGTGAGAGCTGTCACTGAGGACTCGCACGTAGACTGCCATCACCATGCGGGGACTTTTCATGCCTCCGGAAATATTTATGAAGCTCATACTTTACAACAAAAGGCAAGTCACAAAAGAAAATGTCCACTGAACATAACGCTAACTTGGAGTCACAGTGGAGAGGGAGGCACACTTAATCTAGTTTTCTGGAGATTTCCGAGAGAGCTTTGACAAATGAACAAAACTGAAATGATGTGGGTCTGGCTTAAGGATGTATGACCCCTCTCCCCCCATCCATCCACACACACACACACACACACACACACACACACACACACACACACACACACACACACACACACACACACACACACAAACAAACATACTCACTCTCTCTCTGTCTGTCTCCATCTCTCCTTCTCTCTCACACACACACATAAACATACTCACTCTCTCTGTCTCTCTATCTGTCTGTCTCTATCTCTCTCTCTCTCTCACACACACACACACACACACACACACACACACACACACTACTACCCCACTTCGTGTCCTCTCACTTGCTGTTTCTTCCCGTCCACCTGATGCCAGGCTGAGACGTTCTGACTATCAGAGGAGCCGTGTGGAGATGCACGGTGACTGCGAATCTGGGAGACGTCTGGTCATTGTGACAGTCGCTGTCCAACCCATGCCTTGTCCTGTCTCCCTGCTTACACTCTCGTCCATGTCACCCCTCCTGCCACACTAATGCACACACACTCACACATGTATATTTTTTACCAGATAGGTCTATCAAAACTGACTCACAGAAAGCATTAACGGCTTTGTTGATATACACAAATGCCAAAAAGAATATATACGTTTTAGAACATAGGTATTTCTATAGAGACATGGATAGCCACAACAGTTCCACGTAATGTGAACAAAAAAAAAGCTGAAGTCTTACATTCTGTGTGGACATTGTGTAAATGTCTTGAAAATGCCAAGTGCACATTTTGCTGGGTTGGCAAACAAAGCAGATTTGATGCCATTTACCTGGAGGAAACAAGCTTATCATGTAGGATAGGATGGGGAGTGGACCGGACCCAAGGAGCTATGCCACTGATGACCTGCCAAAAGGCTGCACTCCAAAGGTATGACTGGAAGAGCAACATCCAACAGTAAAATAAGTCAATTTGTCAATAAAACAAACATCTTGTACAACACAGAGGAACAAGCTACGAATGAAGGTTCAAGTTGACATGAGGATCTACCTATAAAATCAGTAGTTGTATTGAGGACATCATGTGGACGACTATCTTTATAGTATTGCTCAAGGTACTGTGGTCCTGTTTGAACTGAACTCTTCACTGAGTGCTTATTGACACTGAACATGTCGTTAATACAAAATGAACCAGACTGGAGCACATACCTTTTGTCACTCGATGGACCACTCAAACAAGTCACCCAGAAATAACTCTAATAACTCTTCCTCACATGTAGACGAGAGCTCTTGAATTTTAGTCTTCTGTTAGCCCAGCTGTGTCGTTTATTTCCGCTCTCACTTTTCCTGCCGTCTGTTGATCTATCAAAAATGATGATCAAAATGACTCCCTGGCCCAGACACCTCCAGCGCCAACACACACTCGTGTGGTGGGATCACAGCTCCTCCACCCCTGGCTGTTTTTCTCACACCCCTGCTTCAGGCAATGGTGTGTGTGTGTGTGTGTGTGTGTGTGTGTGTGTGTGTGTGTGCGCGTGTGTGTGTGTGTGTGTGTGTGTGTGTGTGTGTGTGTGTGTGTGTGTAGGGAGGGGTAGGGAGAGGTGAGGACTAAAGGGGGGTTGTGGGTTTATTAATTAGGCATGATAAGTTCATGACTGTCAGTCACTTGCTTTGTTCAAGTGTTTCACATCTTTTCTTTTACTTGCTGTGGGGAAATCAGACAATACAATCAATTCAAATGTGTTTCTACTGAACACTAGCAAGTGTTTGTAAACCTCACAGATCAAAGCAAAAGCAAAGCAAATCCAATTTCTTGTGCCCAACTGTAGATCATAAGTAATCATATTTACAGGATAATGAGCATAACCACGATCAAAGAAGAATAAATATGGGTGGAATACAATGAATGTCTAAGAGGAAACATTATATGATATACTATCTAGAGATGCCCTACTTCTGCGTCTTCCTAATCAGAGGACATTTTTGAGTCACCTCCATGTCATGGCGGATTCATTTGTCTTATGTCAGGGTCTCCATTACTTGACCCTTTATAACAAGCTTCCCCTGATAAACCTCCACAGTCAAAGCACTGAGAAAATGGCTCCCAAGTAAAAGTAAAATTGGGTAGGTTTTGCTAGCCCAGACAGGCAAGGCAGATTATTAGTTTTTTTTTTTAATTGTTTCTGATTGTTACTGAAACTTTTCTCACACCACCAGATTTGTAAACAATGTAACATCCTTTGGCTACAAATAAGTAATTTGACATTTCCCTTATTATTATAATTCTAAAATTGGGAATATGTTGACATTTGACACAGAGTTTTGATTGTGTATTTGTCCATAGCAGTAAACATTGACCACCATGATGCGGGTTGTTCCCTTCTGTGGTCAGTTTGGACAAGGATTTGCTAAATTTTTTACACAAAAACCCCAGACCATTGGCCCAACTTTGAATCCCAACGCAAACCCCTTAGCCCTAATCCAGAACCACTAAGATATGACTACTACATACCACAACTTAAAGCCTAAAACCTATTCCAGACATCAAGCCTAACCACAACACTGAGAACCCTTAAGCCATCGTAAGGGTATGAGGATGGATTGAAGGAGCGTGTCACAAAAATTATATCCTTTTATGGATAGTTTCTGGACAAGCCATTAAAAGTATGTAGGTGTATTTCACTGGAATGGGTACAGGACACATCAATGATTAACACACTATGCCATTAACCCCAAATAGCCATGGCCATCAGCTTACCTTACGCCCTGGCAGGTGGATGCTGTAGAGTTTGTTGGTCCGAGGTAGGCTTACTACATTAGCTAACATACGGTATGGCTGGTTTGAATGAAACGTTATAATCTTTATGTTTAAATTAACATATTCTGAAGTACTGGTAGATTAAAGTAGTAGAATATTTTTGGGTAGAATTCAAATCACATTTTTCTATTATAAACAGTGGATACCCTTTAGCCAGCAGCCACCAAAAAACACAAGCATCTCTTAAAGACTGGAAAACAATGAACAAATCTGGAAAACAATGTTTTGCACAAATTAATTCAGATGCAGTCGAATTTTGATCAAATTAATCTGTGAATTCACTTGAGAATGAGCATTCATAGCCTATGCTTTCATACACATATGCATAAATACTGGTTCTCTAGGACCAAACATCACATGCAATGATTACCATTAACATCAATTTCCCATCAAAACACTTTTAAGCTCAAAACGCCTATTTTTTTTGGTCCTGTGAGCACTCCCTGTGTCACGCCCTACCCCCTGTCTCTCTCACACACACACACACAGACCCACTCTCCACCCTGGACAATCCCTGCACTTGAGGGATCTTAATGAGAAGCGAAGTCGCGGCTCCTTCCTCCTGCCCCCTGCCTCTTTCTCCTGGCCCCAAGCCCCTCCACTCTCATTACGGCTAATGTCATCATGTCTTTTTTAGCTCAATAATCCCGACCAAAAATCAAATCGCTACCTGCCATACCTCTATGTGGACCCGGCTGTGCAGCTCGGCACGAGCGTAATGGAATTTGTCATAATAAAGTGCACCGCCTAATTAATTGAGTGGCCATGATTACAATTAGTGTCCTTAGGATGGGGGTGGGGTGCGGAGGGGAGCGGTGATGCGGTAGGGGGTTGTGGGGGGCTGTTTGAGTTTATTGGTGTTTAGTTTTTGGCGTGGAGGGGCATGTGGGTGGGGGTTGTGAGTTGATGGAGGCTGCACAGTGTCCCCTACACATAAAGGCAAATGCATTGCAGGATCCCACGGCTTCTGCATCCACTCCTGTTGCCTCGGGCTTCTAGATACCAGCAGCATATTGATTGAGCAAATAGTGCTAATGAAAGTGATGCAGAATGGGAGAGGCAGTTCATTAAAGTTGAGCTTGATTAAAGTAGAGCTGATCAGTGTGTGTGTGTGTGTGTGTGTGTGTGTGTGTGTGTGTGTGTAAGTATATATATATATATATATATATATATATACCTTCAACTAAGGATAATAGACTTTAAGGGCTCAATTATGTTGTCTAAGAACATTAAGAAATGTAATCCAGCTAGATTGCATTAAGAGGCTATAGGCAGCTCCGATACAGCATCTCCATTGTGTTTCATATCCAAACCGCTGTCTTTGTCAGCTCACTGTGGTCCCAATCTTTTATGGTCTACTGGTGCGATAAAATGCAGTTGGCTTAGCGGGCAATCTGCCAAACAAAAAAAAGTCAATGTTTTTTTACTGTCTTATTAAAGAGGAAAATAGACCAGCGTGTGACTGCTCACAGTGAGCTACTCAGCCGCCCTGCTCATACATGACTCTGGGTGTCCTAACAGGGGTGTTCCTTGCGCTGGCAAAACACACTGGGTTGTACGGCTAATGGTTCAATTTGTACCCTTAAGAACGTGTGTTGTGGCTGCAGTGTGCATCTGTTATTATTCGAGGCTAAACCCATAAAAGGCCATTTTCTTTGAAACACTGAAGCCTTGTACGAAGGTTCCATTTATAGCAACACACTCTCTGGTCTTCAGGGAGAAACCTGCCATGACACATTGACACTTTGTCTGCATGTATCCAGATCTATAGAAAATTCAACAATTTCAGACAATGGCTGGGGTTTTTTTAAGTAAAAAAGGTGAACAAGCTCTGACATGAACTGACATGTTCAAATCCACTCCAGAGGCCAGTATGTCTGCATGTCTGATAAGCAAATTAGGCAACTCCACGTTTTACATTCATGCAAACAAATACCCAGGTCAGGAATCCTTACCCTTGTGCATCACCGTTGGCTGAACAACTATAGAATACGCATTTCAGTGGGCCAGTAATGTCAAACAATGTACTACTTTATACAGTGCGTTTAGATATTTAGTATAGGCGTTTTATGCAGTGGCCCTAAACTCAAGAGGGTGAGGTTTCAGAGGGAAACCTGTATGTGACTGAGAGAGACGTAAATGATTTATTCGATGATTAATTTACAGGATCGGTACCGAGTATTCACCTCCTGCCTCAGTCCTGCGCTATTTAAGGCATTTGAGGAGAAAAGGTCTTGCTACTTTGTTCAGAGCGGGCACTTGGAGAAACCCGCAATCATATCACAGAACTTCAGAACCATTATATGTTGGCCCGAGAAAAGGATAAAAATGGAATAATAAAAAAAAGAATAAGATGGACACAAGGGAAGTGAAATTGTGTTTGGTCTATAAAACAACCCTCACTGGTTCTAGCCATAATATAAATATAAAATAAACATTTTCACTGCAATGTGACAAATGTAGGATTATGATAATACTATTACTTATTGCTGTCTTGTACTTTGTCCTTGACCAGTCATACGGGGACAATGAGTTTCAATTAGACCTGATCAAAAGGCATTCATTTTAAGATGATTATGAAATGAAAAGAAGCCAATCTCTTACAAATGTAGGGTATTACAGTTCAATTAATATATATAATATATATATATATATATATCTATCTAACCGCTGCACCTCTGCAAACCCGCCCCCCTCTCTTTCTCTCACTCTCCTCCCCTCCGTGCACGACGAGGGGACAGGAAAGTGCTTGACCACTTACAGAAGTTGAGCCCGAAAGAATGGAAAGTGCTTGCAACAGCGAGTAAGCGACTCAAAAAACTTCACTAAGTTTCTCGCCTCCCTTCCTTCCTCTTACTCTCCTCTCCTCCTCCACCTCCCTTCCTCCTCCTCCTCCTCCCTTCTTCCCCCCTCGCCACTCACTCACTCCTCTATTTTCTCCCTTGAAAATTCTCTGAGAAGATTATCTGCAGGTAAGCTTGTTACCAGGGCCTTCTGCATCAGCAGCTATTTGCCAGCATTGACCACTGAGTGTGTGTGTGTGTGTGTGTGTGTGTGTGTGTGTGTGTGTGTCTGTGCATGTCTGTGCGTGTATGTGTAGGGACATAGAGAGAGAGAGATGGAGTATGTGTGGTAAAATGGGGAGGGGCAGGTCACAGAGAGGGGGTGGGGGGGTACCATGGCGACTAGCCACTCGCCGATAACGCAGCGTGACGACATCATAAGATGGCGCAAATGACTCCTCTAGCTCTCGGAGAGGGTGACGCTCGGGGGGAGGGACACAAAGATACACCCCCCACCCCCACACTTCCACTCCCCTCCCCCACCCGTACCGTTTAGAGCTGCCTCGTCACCCCCCATACACAACACCCCAATAGCCCAGTCTTCACTCCATCACGCATACACACACACAAACAACACAGCACTCTCACACATACACACAAACATGCTATTTTGGGCTGGTACCTGAAGAAACCTTTTGCCATGGCGGAAATGAGCCCAAATGGATTCCAAACGCTGCTCACCACACTCCACATTAGCGGGAATGACAAATAAAAGATAGCAGCAGCTCCAGTGCCAGGCAGTGTGGCATTTTGGACACTTGGACTCCTGTTATCTCATTTAGTTTCCATACAAAAATATCATGGGTCTTTAACAAGCTGTCAGCAACTTAAGTAATCTATAACTTCACATATTTACATCAAATAATAGGGTTTCCAGCTGGCCTCTTCTTTTTGTCTTTGTATGATAAATTATGACCATACAGGCAAATATGCCATCTTTTGACCACTGAAATATAGTTTTGTGTTTAGATTTCCTTTGGTAGTAGATGTAATAATTGTGAGAGATTATCTTTTCATATCTTTAAATTGGGTTTAAAGTTTAGATATTTCATTCAATACTCACATGTTACATTCATATTGCAATACTTAATTTCTTCAGTCATATCTTCACTCCCTCACACACACACACACACACACACACACACACATTTTGAAACTATACCTGCATTCTGTTTGATGAAACACAACTGCAATCAGCTCTTGTTCTACAAATGATGACCACAGCATAAACTGTTGCTCCCAGTCAACTCTTTCTCATCTATGAGCACAATCAAGCATGTGGTTTCTGAATGCACTGTTCCAGTGCATTCACTGAAGACTGTGATGTAATATAATGCAAGGCTGTAACTAGTGGGTTAACCATGCAGTTGAAAAGGGAGACCTGAGAGATTACTGCATATGTATTTCCTTCAGTGTATTTCCCAGGGCTAAAATCACAGGTCTCAATCAGAATCATTATTTATTTAGCTGTGTACGTATTTATCTATTCATGTTTTCTATCATTGTGCCCATGTCCACATGCTACTTTTGAAGGGCCTCTACCATAACAGACCAGTAAGCCTAGACAATGTTGATCAAACAAACGAGGTAACATCATCTGAGGATGGAGGCATTTATGGTGCAACCCAACACGTATGCAGATATGGAGAACGCCTACTGACGACCCCCTGCTGCATTTGAGCCCTGGGTTCATCAAAAATAAAATGCCAGATCAAATAATTGTTTTCTTCCCTTTTCTACATCTTGATTAACATAATGTGTAGTTATAGAACATGTTGCCCTTTTCACTCCTTTTGTCATATAAATAATGAGACTGATTGCACTGGTTTATTCCATGTATCTGTGAGAATGCCAAAACAAGGATGGTCTCCACAGAGTAGATTTAGAAGGAACATATTGTATTCTGTTCTTTGGCGAAAAGAAGGCATAGAACCAGAAATGATTCATAGTAGAGGATGAGGAAGAGAAAGAGTTGCATTCTCATAGTTCATCACACCTGCGTCTGCATAGCTCTCTATCAAATCCCTCGCCTCAATCCACATCTCTTTGTAAACTATAGTTTGGTCCTAGTCCCTCCTTCCCTCCTTTTTCATTTCCTCCTTTCACCTCCTGTCATTCTCTTCAGCTGTCTTCCTCTCTCTCTCTCTCTCTCTCTCTCTCTCTCTCTCTCTCTCTCTCCATTCACTCCCCTCGCATGCTAGATGAAAGAGCAGCCGTCAAATACAATTATTCATTCTCTGCATCACAATTAGTGCAAATCATGCATTACACCAAAATTATCATCTATATGATATTAGCAGATGCTCGCTAAACTAATCATGGGGAGAGCGGCCTATTCCCCCTGTCCATCCACATAACATGAGACTTTATGAAGGTCTGGTGCTTGGAGGGGAGGCAACAGATTATGCTTTATAAATAGGCTTCTCCAACAACCCCACAACATGAATGTAAGTGAGTCGTCATGTAAAGGCGTAAGTATGTAAAGGTTGCATAGACTTATGCAGAATAACCTATGTCTATAGGTATTGCCTCTTTTTGACTGATTTATTGTACATGTACTGCATGTAACATACTGTGTGAAATTTACAAGCCATACAAGTTAACACTACTTTACAAGAGAAAGACAAAGGTTTTGTTTCCTACTATTTTGTGTGATTAAACCTGTCATCCACAACAAGAGAGCATTTTCAGGACATACAAATTGAAGCATGTGATAGAGTAGATAATGTTTCATGACTGAATAATTGTCTTGTGCAGTATATTTCACAGTTAATCAATTATTCTAGTTTATATATATATCTTTCATAAATATATGTGTGAATGTACTCCTCATTGTGCGCTAACACAAAGTGAAAAGGGAATGTTAACTGCTTGAAGTATAATACTTGTAGTCGTATAAACTTATACTATATACTATACTATATTATACTATAAAATTCTAGGATTTTTCCTCAATGTTACATATGAAGTGTGACTATACACGCAAACTCACTTGCTGCTGACACACACACACACACACACACACACACACACACACACACACACAGGCACGAGGCACATGGCCCACACAAACGCACACACCATGCATGGCTGGAGGTTGCTGGGAGGTTTAGGCATGGGTGAGCCATGTTCATTTCCTGTGCTATGGAGGGATTATGTGCTGGAAGTGTTGTGGGGTAAGCTGGCCTTTTATCTCATTCAAACATGCTGCTAATTCAGCAGAGACTGGCGGGCAGCGGGGCGCGCGGGCACTCACCACTGTATCAGTGGCACGGCTCTGCCTGCCGTGAATAAACCACCACATTCTAATCCGCAATCAACGACCCTGACACCCAGCTCAGCGCACCGCCGACCAGCGAGACAGAGGGAGATAGAGAGGTAGAGAGGAGAGTGGGGGGCTGGTCTGCTGTGAGACACAGAGAGAGAGAGAGAGAGAGAGAGAGAGAGAGAGAGAGAGAGAGAGAGAGAGAGAGAGAGGAGAGGGATTGAGCTGCATACCAGTGTCACTCACGGTGAATGAAGACTTACAGCCAACAGATTGAAATCTGTCATTTTGTATAGCTTTTGTATAGCACTCAGTGACAGAGCTGTGTGGATATGTATATTGACCCTTCTGAATAAACCCTATAAATCTAACGGAGGTAATTAAAGTCTGCAATATGGGGGAGTATTACCTCTGGTTACTGTGATGATGTGACATACCTGAATTCTGTTCATTGCCAGAAGTAAAACAGTGACATTTTTCGTCTTATTTACTTACTTATGTGCTAAGCCAGCTATATGGTTAGCCCAGACACGATGCATAAACAAAAGGAATGCAAACAAGATAATTCTTGATGACTTGTCTTTGCAGCACAAAATAGGCTAGTCACTGATGAACAGACAAAGGGTCAAATATAATCTTACTAAACCACTCTCTACCTCTAACCACTGCAGCATAAAGACTGACGAAGAATAAAGATTCATCACTGCATCAAAAGAAAAACTCTTCACTGTAGCAGAATAAAGACTGATAACTGCAACAGAAAATAAAGACCCATCACTGCACCAGTTTATTATGACCGCCGCTGGTTATGAGTGAAGCGGTCTTATAGGGATTGTCAAAGTTTTTTTTTTTTTCCCGTCATCTACTTCCTCTACATCTAATTTTTGGTCAATGATACCCAGGACACTGAAACACCGGGGCACATGAAATTTGGTGGGCATGTAGCCCCACTAGACTTTTATGGAACAATTTTGTTTGGTCCCCAGGGTGTTCAGATTTAGTTAAGATGCTCAGAACTGCACCAAATTTCATGTGTTTGATTAACCTGACATTCTCTGGGGGTATGCCAAGTTTCGTAGAATTTTATCCATGGGGGCAAAAAATGAAGTTATGTGTACTTTTAGTGACTATACACTCATTGGCCTGTAGATGGTGGTGTTGAGCGAAGGGTTGCTGGAAGAGGATATTGTCTCACACGCACTCTTTTACGCAAACACACATACACACATCAACACACACGCGCACACACACATGCACACATACACACACACGCACGCATGCACACACACTCATTTCCACAGGCACAGACACACACACACACACACACACACACACGTACGTACGCACGTACACATACACATACACACACAGACAGAAACACACTCATGCACACATGACCTTTCATCAGTCCAGTTGCAATGGATGAACTGTGATGAACTGCACTAATTGTGCACTAATTGTGATTTGTGATTGTGTGTTTTTAGAGAATTTAAAGGTTTTACAGTTTTTTTGGCTAGTGCTACAAATCTATTCACCTTTGCAGTGCCAGTACTTTGTGCAAAAAAGTTAACATACAGCCCTGGTATCAGACACATCTCATGTAGGCTATTCTGTCTGATACACCATGCTGATGTTATAACCCTGAAATAACTAGCCCTTATCACCTCACACATGAAACATACAAAGGTAAATGAAAAAAAAAATAATGAAATGTTAATGACAAACTTTCTGATATTTGGGAATGTGGAAAATAATCGTTAATGGACGAATTACAGTAATAGTTTAATCACAGAATTACAGTAATAGATTAATCAAAAAAAGAATTGTTAGATTGGTTGACTAATCAAAACAATAATCGTTAGAATAATCGTTTATAAATAATCATTTGGGAGAGCTCTAAAATCATATTTGAAAAATATTTTGCTTGCATAAATGGGGAGTCATTAAGCATAAACTGTTTGCTAAAAATGACTATCAGCTGATATTTGGGTTATCAGTTTTTGAAAAACTAAAACGTTGAAATGGGTATCGGCCCTCAAAATCCCATATCGGTCAGGCTCTAAGAAGATGGAGACAAATTGAGATACACACACACACGCATGCACACACAAACACACATCCATACGCAGACACACACACACATGCACACATAGGCATGCCAAACAAGCATACACAAAAGTTTCAAGGGTGGGGGATGGAGTAGGAGATGGAGACAAATTGATAAGTGTGATTTATTTTTGCGGAGCGGATGTACAGGACTGAGTGGCGGTCATTTTTGTACCGCTATGCGGTACATCTAGTTTTCACTACAGTCACTACAGAAAACAGATAAATCAAACAGAACACAGACATAAACGGCTTCATCAATGTAAAAGACCATGGATGCAGATGCCACTCTTTCCAGTAAAGATAAATAACTAATGAACACAGGCCCCTTATGGCAGAAAATAATCATACTGTATATCACTGCAGAAGAAAATAAGGTTTGCTATAAAAAAGATGCAGAATATGTTAAATAGAATAATAGATGTGTACTCACAGAGCTATCTTATGTTGTAGAGTGAGTAATAATATTTCAGAATTATATATCAGGTGATCTTGGGTAGATATCATTTTGTATGGCCTTCAATTTGATAGTGTTGGTCAGTTATACTTTCAGGCATGGAAACCACATGTAAAACAAACATCTCAACCCAGACATTGTCTCTTAAAACACAGCAAAGAGCAGACATTTGTAACATACACACACACACATGCACATTCAAACCTTCTAACACAGACACGCGAACACACAGTACAAACATGACTGCACACACCCTTTCACACGCACACACACACTCTTACCTGGCGTGTCCTAATGAGTAAGCGTGCACCACGGGGGCTGCTTAAAGCCCGATTTTTAGGAGCCATTCAATTAGGCCTGAAATCCCCAGCCTCCCCCTGCACTGTCATAGACACACACGCCACACACACCTCACACGACCCCCCCGGGGTAATTAGGGATGAGCCGGCGGAGACACCCCTGCACAGCGACGGCTAATTATTTACACCAAACACACGTCTAATCACCTTGTACGCACACACACAACACACACACAACACACACACAACCACACACACACACACACACACTTGCTCCTGTCTACAAACTCTGTAGAAGAGGAGCGCTTGTAGTCAGAGGAAAGAGTTTTATTGCGTGAGCGACACGCTTTCATCCTCTTCGCACTTAAAGATTAGGAAATTAGGGTTAAATCACATGTAAATGGAGTCATTTCCCTCCTGCAGGGCGCTTGAAGTATGATGGTGTGTGGGAATAAATGGAGTCATTATCCAGAGAAGAGATATAAGAGGTATACACTGGTCGTTTCAAAACAAAGAAGCAGAGTAGGTCACACACACATACACACTGAGTATCTGCCATTAACAATGGACTACTGCTCTGAGAAGGTGAGGGGGGAGATTAAACTGTGGACTGTATATTTGTGAGAGAGGGACTGCACTGATGAAATGGTCTGTTGTAAGGGAGAGAAAGTAAGTGTTTGGAGGCTTGAGAGAACTGGGTACGGTTTGGGAGGGGCAGCAGAGGTCAGAGAAAAGCATAAAAGGAAGAAGTGAAAACTCTGACTGGTGAAGCACGGGAAAGGAGTTGAGAGACAGAGAGGAGCAGCAGTAAGAGAGAGAGAGAGAGAGAGAGAGAGAGAGAGAGAGAGAGAGAGAGAGAGAGAGAGAGAGAGAGAGAGAGACGAGGGGAGTTAGACGAGAGAGGCAATGGATATGAGTAGAGCCAGAGAGGAGAGCCTAAGACCAAGGGCAAGCAAAATGTAAACAAGCAAAATCCAAACAAAAGACGTAGACCTACAGGTGAAGAAGACAGAGAGACAGGGAGAGACCAGTGACCAGTGGTTCCACTGAGAGACCAGATCAGGGATGGACGTGAGCTTATAATGTATATAAAAAAATATGGATATGACAGAGTTTAGAAAATAGTGGTAGATAAAGGGAGAAAGTTAGGTGTAAGAAGAGAAAGAGAAGGAGATAAGGAGTGAGAGAGGGATGGAGGTTAACCAGATGAGGAGGAGGAGGAGGAGGGAGAGAAGGAGGCATAAGAGAGAAAGCAGTGAAAGAGTAGGGGGAAAGAGGGAGGAGGTGAAAGTAAAGAAGAGAGTGAGAGGAAGGAGGTGTAAGGGAAAGAGAGGGGGGATGAATGGGAAAGGAGACATATAGGGACACGTACGGAAAGAGAGAAGGACAAGGTGAAGAAGAGGAAGGGAAAGGAGGCATAAGGAAGAGGGGAAGAGAGGAGGTGAAGAAGAGGGGGCAGAAGGGGTGGTTGTGGGGTGGGGGGATGTTGGTGCGTGGGGGGGTGTAGCGAGAGCTTTAAAGTTTGTGGTCAGCAACACCATGGGCATCATAAATCAGATTTCCCACAATCCCCTCTGGAGGAGACCCTCGCTCGGCCTGCCGTCGACACGCTCAGCGGGGCGCGGCACATCGATTGGCGTCGCCGCGGCGATGATGAGTGCGGAGGGGAGGGGAAGAGAGCGGAGCGGGGCGGCCGGTTCGTTACTCGCTCATGGAGAAGTCTGAATCAGCAGCCACCACTAACTCTCCGATGCACCTTCCTCACAATATGTGCTGTTAGGCTATTTCCCCTCATATTAAGGGTCTCTCTCTCTCTCTCCCTCTGTCTTTCTCTCTCTCTCTCACTCTCTTTCTCTCTCTCTTTCACTCACACAAACACACACAAACATTCACACTCACAAACATAATGCGCTTTCGCACAGACTAACCCACTGTCTTACGTGAAAACAAACACACATAAATCAGATACTGTTCAACTGCATATACAGCAGATATACAGTACAATACTTTAAAATTAGTAGCTTTAATTCTATCCATTTGTGAATGGCTGTAGACAGAATGGCAGTTAGAGATTGTAATAACTGTTGTGGAGAGATACTCCCACACATAAAGTGAACCAATCATGTTTCCCACAGAACGCCCCAATCATGAACACTAACCATGTTTCCCACTGTACATCACGAGGCCTTGAACGGGTTATACTTTTCATGAACCCAGTATCCATAAAGCTTTATAAGGACTTTGTATAAAGGGTTATACACCATTTGTAAATCCTCATGATTGACATAAAGCTATACAACTATTTGTCCATAGTCATGACTGCAATCATAAAGTGTTTTGTTTAACCCCCTTGCAGCTTGACATATCACAGTGCATTATAATGCTTCTTTTG